>NC_082404.1:5723528-5778787 GCF_031168955.1 Gadus macrocephalus | reverse complement strand
GGTGTTTTCCCTCCCTACTCCGTGCTTTCTTCAGATGAGGATAAAACTGCGGTCTGCCTGTCCGACAGAGGCTAGGAATCTGGTACATTTCCGCTGTTTTAACAGAGTCTGTGGGTCAGTTTCACTTCCAACAGGGCTTGCACTGCGGTCGCTATTAAACACCATCTTCCCTTCTTACACAGATTAAACTGAAAGAAACATAGACACTTTAAAACACATCTTTTTGATTTGACTTAACCATCTGGAAAAGCCTGGGGGAGTTGGGTGGACCCTTCCTGGAGGTATTTTATGTTTTCAAACCAACAAACTGAACCTCAGAGTCATCATTTCCTTAAAACTCCCTTAATGATCAAGGAACAAAACCTAAGAAGGAACACAGAGTGGGGGATACTCTGCAAGGGAGGGTAAGGGGTACGATGGGGTCATAATGGACAAAATGCTAGCATTGCTTATTTCCCTATTTTCCTTCATTTCTCCTCTCCTCGACTGCCCATCTCCTCCCCCCCCCCCAGCCCCCCCCCCCCCCGGACCAGACACCTGGAGGTGTCAGCAAAATGCGCTCACCGCTTTTGCTATGTGTACCGTCCACGGCCCAACGTGGGGAACCACAGCCTGGACCGGTCCCTCCAGACCGGGCCTTTGGACTTTGGACAGTTTCAGGAAGCACCGAAACATGTCGGGGAGACGCACACCCAGGATGGAAGTGATGCTGACTTATAGTACAGAAACCATAGGGCTCTCAGCGGCTTTCACCAAGACAGAGGCTGTGGGCCTAAGTCCAGATACACACACACACACACACACACACACACACACACACACACACACACACACACACACACACACACACACCACACACACACACACACACACACACACACACACACACACCACCACACACACACTGTCATCTAGCGATTCCTCCTTCTTAATGCTGTGGGCGTCAGAGATCAGATAGATTTATAAAGCCCTCTTGCTAACTCCATCAGTCCCTCTCAGTCACCCGAGAGGCTAAAGACACACTGGAATCAAGCGCCCCCGTTTCAGGACCCCCCCCCACTGCAGAGCACAAAGACCCCCTGTTGGCCAGCACCAGGGGCCACATGTCACACTGACAGTTACTCTGTGAGCAGCAAGCGCACGTGTGTGTGAGTGTGTGCATTTGCATGTGTGTGTGAAAGTGTGTGTGTGTGTGTGTCTGTTGCATCTATGTATGCGTGTTTAGCTGTATGTTATGTGTGCGTGTTTATGTTCGTGTTGTGTGTATGCATTTCAATTAAATATGTGCGTGCGCTTGTGCACGCGCGCGTGCCTGCGTTTCTGTGTTTGTATGCGTGTTTATGCATTTGTGTGTGTGTCTTATGACGGTGTATGCGCGTGTGTGAGTGCGTGTGCGTGTGGTGTGCGGCTGTGTCTATGTGTGGTCGTAAAGTGGTGTGTATGTGTTTGCACTTGCGTGTGTGTGTGTGTCTGCGTCCATGTGTGTGTGTGTGTGTGTGTGTGTGTGTGTGTGTCCTTTTCCTCCAACACCTTCAGCTCATCTTGCTTTATTCAATTTGAGGTATTATCACTTCATATCCAAAAGACACGCAAACATAACAAGACTAGAGACGGGACAAATGAGGACAATATCCTTCAACTGCAATGCTTCCATGTATGATTTAAACCAGTCACTAAATGGGGAGAAACCGTCAGACTCTTTATTAACTTAAAACACATAAAACAACAGTGAGGCCTTAGAGCAGGGTGTTTCCCTCCCTACTTTGTGCTTTCTTCAGATGAGGATAAAACTGCGGTCTGCCTGTCCGACAGAGGCGAGTATATCTGGTACATTTCCGCTGTTTTAACAAGAGTCTGTGGGTCAGTTTCACTTCCAACAGGGCTTGCACTGCGGTCGCTATTAAACACCATCTTCCCTTCTTACACGGATTAAACTGAAAGAAACATAGACACTTTAAAACACATCTTTTTGATTTGACTTAACAGTCTGGAAACTCCTGGCGAGTCGGGTGGACCCTTCCTGGAGGTATTTAATGTCTTCAAGCTAACAACCTGAACTTCAGAGTAACAAGAGCTGGGGGAATGATTACAGAAAATGCTGTTCATTTGAAACTCCACTCCTCAAAAGCCCATTAGTGTACGTCTTTATGGATGCATATGGTACCCTTTAGGTCAGAGCAGAGAACTATGACGACTATATTTGACTCCTCTGCCGCCGCCTTGTGGACGTGTTTAGAAGCTCCTTCACTGCGACATCACTCTGAGCATATTGTACTGACAGCTTTACAATTCCTGCTGTCCAACCGCCACCTCTTCCTCCCGTTACTCATCCATCTTTCTCCTAACTGTTCCCTCTCTCCTTTCCCCTCGTTCGATCTACTGCTCTCTATTCCTCCCTCACTCCTCCGCTGCTGCTGCTTCCCTCTCCTCTCCCATCTCCTCCTCTCCACTCCTCTCTCCTCCTCTCCTCTCCCATCTCCTCCTCTCCACTCCTCTCTCCTCCTCTCCTCTCCTCTCCCATCTCCTTCTCTCCACTCCTCTCCACTCCTCTCCACTCCTCTCTCCTCCTCTCCCATCTCCTCCTCTCCACTCCTCTCTCCTCCTCTCCCATCTCCTCCTCTCCACTCCTCTCTCCTCCTCTCCCATCTCCTCCTCTCCTCTCTCCTCTCCTCTCCCATCTCCTCCTCTCCTCTCTCCTCTCCTCTCCCATCTCCTCCTCTTCACTCCTCTCCACTCCTCTCCTCTCCTCTCCTCTCCCTCAAGTTAAGTGATGTCCATTGTATTTGTCTAGACCTTAATCACAGTTCCAGTCTGATACAAGAGGCCATATTGGATGACATCCCGGACGCTACCCGCCCCAGAGGGGGAGAGAACCTCCCTAAATGATCGGGGAACAAACCTTGAGAAGGAACGCAGAGTGGGGGGATCCCTCCTACCAGGGATGGTTAGGGGTGCAATGGGGGTCTTAATGGAAATACAGAATGATAGTTTGGGTTATTTCCCCTCATCTTCTCCCTTACTTTCTCCTCTCCCCCCCCTCCCCTCCCCTCGCTACTCCCCCTCTCCTCTCCATTAGACAGCTAGATGTGTGAACAAGATGGATTTTACACACACACACACACACACACACACACACACACACACACACACACACACACACACACACACACACACACACACACACACACACAATATGATGTATTCGTTTTCAGCATCATGATGGCTCTCATTTGGGAAGTGTTGATTTGTATTTAGCAGAGCAGGAACCGCCATGGATGAGCTCTTAGCCAATCGGTGTGAAGAACAGCAAACCGACTACACACACACTACACACATACACATTCTCAGCGAATACTGTTTGAAAGGAATGTCATAAGAGAGAGAGAGAGAAAGAGAAACAGAAAACATGTGTTGATTATGTTTAAATCCCCCATATAATAAACCAGGATTCCTGCTTGCCAGTAGAGAATATAAATATTCTGCAGTTTATGCAGGTGGTACATGTACAATTATGTACAGTTCAATCTGTTCATATGTTTCTCTAACATACATCAACAACATGACAGCCACTATGTAATGGAGTGACCTCAGGATTAACACACACATAAAAAGAGATGAAAAAAATAAATTCCACAAAACTTAGCAGAAGCATTTGATTGGTGGTTGCGATACCAAGTCCAACCACTAGAGGTCGTTGCTAGCTCATGTAGCAATGATAAGCACTTCACTGGCCTGTGTTGCTTTGGATTTGTTCAAACGGTTCCAATGTATGAATGAACAAATAACATTGAATGCTGTTTTTAATATACAATAAAGAGTTGCACTGTTACGTCTGGATTAGGATACATCAACTTGAAACAATATATATTGATAGTTGATGATGATATGCCACCTTAATGTAACATGTCTTCCCCTCGCAAACTAGGACATTCTCACTTTGCATATTTGACGGAAAGTTACCCGCTAATGTGCTCTTGAGCGAGCGAATAAACAGTGACCGACTCACGGGGTGACAGATCGCCTCCCTGTGGGCACTAGCTAAAATATAATAATAACTTGCAGTGCACCGTAGTGCTGCACTTCAAGGACACCTTTGTGCTAAGCAGAATCTGAACATTAAGCGCATATAAACCCTGGTTTAGTGCCCAATCTCAAAAGACAAGTTAGTTCACGATTACCTCTTTGACATCCGTGTGACTTTACACATGAGCAGAGACCTCGGGTTAATAGAATATAACAAAATGTGTACCCCTTACCGTGAGGCACTGCACTCTCTCACCCCTCTCTGTTCCACCCTACACTCTCTCACCCCTGTGAATACTATACCTGTGTGTACTCCACTATCTTATCCGTGTGTACTATATTCTCTCCCCCCTGGTTGCACTATATTATTCCCTGTCACCCCTGTGTGTACTATACTCTCTCTCCCCTGTGTGTTCTATACTTTCTCGCCCCTGTGTGTTCTATTCTCTCTCTCCCCTGTGTGTTCTATACTCTCTCGCCCCTGTGTGTTCTATACTTTCTCGCCCCTGTGTGTTCTATACTCTCTCTCCCCTGTGTGTTCTATACTCTCTCTCCCCTGTGTGTTCTATACTCTCTCGCCCCTGTGTGTTCTATACTCTCTCGCCCCTGTGTGTTCTATACTCTCTCGCCCCTGTGTGTTCTATACTCTCTCGCCCGTGTGTGTTATATACTCTCTCGCCCCTGTGTGTTCTATACTCTCTCGCCCATGTGTGCTGCAGTGTGAAGACAGCCCAGGTAATCAAAGCTATGATGGAGGGGCATTTCAGACCATAAACATCCAGCCTTACAGTCACTGTAAATCTGTCGCATTGCCAACCATCCCACCACACAAAGTGAGTGTCGTAGAAAGACAAACTGCCAGACAGACAAAAAACGCACCCACACACACACACACACACACACACACACACACACGTCACATTCTCATCCTACTCAGCAAGCTGCAGTAGCTCACACATTATTGTCAGCTAACGCTACTGCTAACGACCTTCAATAGCCCTTTAGCCGCACCGCGTAGTAGCACATTGCAAACAAGTGCATAGGTACCAACAGTGTCCACGTCAGCGAGGTATAGATTATGTGTCTTGGCAGACTGCAGCTTGAGGGGGAGGTGGGGGGGGGAACCGCAGGAGGGAGGGGGAGCTCCATATCCGAGCATGGAGAAATGACAAGGCTTCGCATCAAGGTGTTCTTTGATAGCGGGAGAAGACGTGGTTTACTGGGGCTGTGGGACTCTCCTCAACCACTGCAGGCGTCCTTTAGAAATGAGAAGGTAACATATTGTGTTTCTTGTTTTTACAATTTTAATTGACTGTGGTTTGAAGTGGAATGAAGGAGGCTGATAAAATAAACTATAGTACAAGTCCCTGTGTGAAACGGTATGATGGAGGGAGGGGGGAAGAGAGAGAGAGAGAGAGAGAGAGAGAGAGAGAGAGAGAGAGAGAGAGAGAGAGAGAGAGAGAGAGAGAGAGAGAGAGAGAGAGAGAGAGACCCTCATTCCAACCAATGTCAGTGTGTGACACAAGGGAGCTGCTTTATTAAACTACACAACGCCATCTACTGGTGTACTCTAACGCCGCGAGGAGTTAAAAAGTCTGCTTACAGAGCAGAGGAAGACAGAGGTTAAAATGGGTTAGAGAGACAGGGATGTGATTTGTACTATTGTTTCATTGTATAAATTGTATTCATTTTAATTGCATAAATGTCTATTATATCGCTATTATATATATATTTCACTTTGGTGAGACAGAGACAGAGAGACAGAGAGAGAGAGAGAGAGAGAGAGAGAGAGAGAGAGAGAGAGAGAGAGAGAGAGAGAGAGAGAGAGAGAGAGAGAGAGAGAGAGAGAGACAGAGAGACAGAGAGAAAGAGAGATATGTGTATGAAAGCACAACTGCCATTCACTGTGACATTTTGAGACCATGCCAACAATGAGAGTGCAGAGACTGTTGCACCAAGAAAATCACATGATCTCCACTGGCATACTAATTGGCCGTTGACCCATTGGTTTCATCAAGCAGTCCTCGTGCTCACTAGTCATCCAGCAATTGTAGAGTCAAAAATTGGCCTGCAAACCAAATTATCAAAGTAAATTGTCAAACAAGATACTGCTCGTTTTTTTTTTTTTATCAGAGAAATTATCAGACGTGTTATTCAAATCAGTAATCCGCATCCCTTGCTAATTCATGTTTAAAACAACACACTATATTGAAGTTCAGAAAGTTATAGACACATATGCACACACACAAACACGCACACACAGAAAATCAATTTGGCAGGCTGGCTTGGCAGAAACAGGTCATCCGTTTCAGAGAGGTCTGGCTTCATCATGAAGGGTGAAAGCCTTTTCAGTGATGAGGGGTTTCGTGGTCACCCTGATTTCATTGTATCGTCGATTTCCAAACACTATTGTTTTTTTTGCTGTCCACCTGTGAGTGTGCTTGTGTGTGTGCGTGCGTGCGTGCGTGTCAGTGCGTGAGGGCGTACATATGACGGCATTACCCAGCAACTCCATGGCATCGTCCTCGTCTTCGATCTCCTCCTCTGTGATGGAGGGGGCGGAGCTGTGTGCGGAGTCGAAGGAGTCCTGAGACAACATGGCCGCCAGCAGCTTCTTGTGGTGCTGCTGCTGCTCCTTCAGCCCTTTGCTCTTTCCCTCCATTTTGAGGCTGAAAGCAAAACAGGCATTCGAAGTTAGTTCAAGTGGGGTGAAGAAAGTTTAAAGGAGGTTGGGTTGTTCAAGTAAGGGGAAGTTATATTCAAATTATGCAGTTAGTTTAATTAAGGTAAAGTTAGATAGGTTTTGGGTTATTTGAGTTCAAAGCTGTTTCAAATTGAAAGCTTTTGAATTAACCCCACACAATCAAACTCAAATGAGGAGCCCATGAAGTATTCCTACCCGCTTTTATCAGTTACAAATGATTGGTTTGAAGCTATTTATTTAAATATTCATTGTGCACCATGTTAAATCTGCAAAGTAAATGCATAAGCACCCTCTTGTGAATAGTAACGATGATAAACTGCCCGTGTGCTGATCTCTTAGACCTCATTTCGGCAGAATCTCCCTCAACGGAGTAAATCATTATTTCACCGTTCCCTTCTCAGGCAACACATGCTGTCTCTTACTTGGTTATGGTAACATTTGGAAGAATCCAATGAAGTATAGAGCCACTCAAAACTAAGCAAGAACGGAAAGCACTGAGTAGTTATGTTGTTTATGTCCATTAAAAAATGATTGAGGACAAGCAGAAGACAACAGTAGAAGCCTTGGCTGTTGACTCGCAAAGACAATAGATGTGATTAGAGAACAGCATGGCACATTATTAGCTATCATTTCAGTTCCCGGAATGATGTATCATGCATTATGTAGACTTTGGCTTTGACAGTTTGTCAGTTGACATCCATTGAGGCTATGAAAACCCCCATTTGGATCTGTTAAGCACTTTAGAAAAAGTTGCAATTTAAAAATACTGAAAATACTGCTAAAGCCTCTTACCATTGTGTACATCACACAAAAAGTGACAAAGGAAACACCAGGCACTTTTATGCATCAGAATGAACCCCAGGAACTTGGTGACATACTTAACAATTAACTTTGTCTGGTAATTCAGGGAAATAATAATAGGGGAGATATTCCAGAATGGCGATTAGAGATAGAATTACTCCCGACGACGTTCTCGAACCTGCCAGTAATTAGCAGCTCTCCGAGCTGTAATCACTACTTAGGGATGACTCAACCATTATGCAGTACCCCCCCAGCCTCAGGAGTGGGGGGAGGCGATACACCACCGGACGCGTTTCATCTCCATCTCATTGGATAATGTCGAGGCAAATTATGCAATAATACCCGCAATCTCATTAATATCCCCCCTCCCCCGATAAGGAATTAGGCCCGAGAGGAATAAACTTCCGGATTACCCTCTCTTGGTGATAGAATTAATTTGCATATTCAGCTCTGCTGAAGGCGAGGATTAGCGGGGCGCCGGAAAAGTTTTTGATTTGATGGAATTCTCCACTGAGCGAGGCCTATTTACAGATAATGGAGAAGCTCTCCCAGGCAGGTTTATTGTAACGTCTCCGTAGGTCCTGCAGGATATTTCTATGCTAATACAGTTCATCAGTATGGGCAGTGAAGGACGGCTCTCTGGCGTTTAGCCAGAGAGCGGACGTGCCGCGGAGATGTCGGATCGTGGACGTTTTCTACTTAACTTCTTGACTAGTTTAAAGGGTGAGCAAATCCAAAATGGTATTTTCTTTTATTTATTATTTTATTATAGAGTGAAAAAGAGAGGGAGATATGGGAGAAAGAGGGGAGGACATGCAGCAAATTACCACTGGCAGGATTCGAAGCCGGGTCGCTGGGTTCAGGACTGAGCTTATATTTTACACGCTCCACCCGGTGAGCCAACGGTCTTTACTTTTTTGTTTTAATTGTCTTATATGATCTTACACAAGGTTATCGATGCCGTTTTGTCAGGGTTACTAAAATAATAGTGTTTTTCAGAAATAAACTGGTGCAACATGACCGTTGAACTCTGAACTCAAGTTGCGCCTTTTCTGAGTCCGACAGGGAGATGTGAACGTGTGGTGCTCCGTCCAGGCAGCAGTTGACGTTGCCAACCGTGTTCGAGAGAGGGTCAAGCTCCTTGGAGACTCATAGCATAACGCCACAGTGTGTGGTGCATTTCACATACAGCACGGCTCATGCTGAACAACATGAACAAAACAACAAAAAATCACAAAGTAAGCCAGGGTTGTAACCATGGAGATGGCGTTATCCTTCATCCTTTCCGATACTCTGAGCCCAAAACGCAATAAAAAAATCTCATTATCTCAATTCGAGCTGAAACAGGGGGTTCACTTACACTTGAAATAAAGTCCACAACACCATGAGGTTTTTTAAGATTCTCAAAGCTTTTTTTCGCATATTAAACTTTTATGAACACATTTTTATCTATGTAGATGGACACTCAAACTACCTCATTCTACTACAACACATAACAACCTGCTTCTGTTGGGGTGTGTGTGTGTATGTGTGTGTGTGTTTGTGTGAGTGTGTGTGTTTTACTGAGTGTGTGTGTGTGTGTTTTACTGAGTGTGTGTGTTTTACTGAGTGTGTGTGTGTGTGTGTGTGTGTGTGTGTGTGTGTGTGTGTGTGTGTGTGTGTGTGTGTGTGTGTGTGTGTGTGTGTGTGTGTGTGTGTGCGTGCGTGTGTGTGTGTGCATCTGTTTATGTGTGTGCGTTTGCGTGTCTGTGTCTGCGAGCGCGTTTGTGTGTGTGCGTGCATGCGTGTGTGTCTTAGCCTATGTGTGTGTGTGTGTGTGTTTGAGTGTGTGTGTGTTCCCCTGGTTCCCTCAGGGCAGCAATATCTCTCGACAGGGTCACTCTTCGGTTGGTTTAACCCAGACTCTGTGGCGACAACATTATGACCGCCATCAGAGTGGGGTTTCATATCACCGACGCAGCGAGGCAAGTTCTCCGCCAGCCCTCTTCCCCTAACTTTTCAACTTTCTCCCTTATCTGTGCCTTATTCACCGCAGCATGACATGACAAAAAATACACTTTTTTTTTTTTTTTTTCAAAAGGTCAGAGACCTAGTCGTCCAGGAGTGAGAGACGGAGAGAAAGAGAAAGAGTGAGTCAGAGAGACAGAGAAACAGTGACAGAGAGACACAGAGACACAGAGACAGAGAGACAGAGAGACAGAGAGACACAGAGACACAGAGAGAGAGAGAGAGAGAGAGAGAGAGAGAGAGAGAGAGAGAAAGAGAAAAAGTATGCAGATGAAATAGAGAGATCATCGAAATATATAAGAGATATCAGAGTCCACGTAGCACAGATTATGTTCTTTTCATTCACTGTATATTCAACAAGTAAATTCAAAGATAATATCTTCTGCAACAGAAATTTATGTTTACATTTTCTGAATTCTCATCCTATACTCTCTGACAGGCAAACATGTTGGAGGAAATATGAGGTTTTTAAACATGGAGTGGTCTTATTTCACATAGTGCCATGAAAAGGCTTATTTCACAAAGTGCTCTTCGAAAGATGAACCTTTCATCTTGTTAATACATTGACCATTTGTGGCTGCTTGGGTTGTCAAAAGACACTCTTACCAGGGATAAAATGATCAAGGCAAGGTGTACGTACCATCTGAGAGCCAAAGAAAACATATTTGAAAGATATTGCGAGACGTTTCACATTAATACGGGCACCGCCTGGCTTATTACCTGATTTATAATTGGGTTATGTTTGTGTACTCTGTACTAATATGTCCCCGGACTCTGAAGACTGTTCATTTGTTTTCTCATTTCATTATCATTCATTATATATAGCCCATATATTCATAATGGGGAAAGTGCATACAATTTCAAACTTGAATTGTGACTTCTATACGGTGACACACGAACCCATCGCACAGACATATACACCCATCACATAGGCAAACACACACCTATCACACAGACACACACCTAACACACCGACACACACCGACACATACACCTATCACATAGACACACACACCTATCATACAGACACACATGACTATCTTACAGAGAAAAAAAAGATTTTTTTAACTAAGTGTAGAATTTGTTTGGCTTGAAGAACTTGGGAATTTAATGGAGGACCCATGATGCAATCTAATATTGAATTTGGCTAAAAATAACTACATTCACACACACACACACACACACACACACACACTCACACACACACACACACAGGCCCCCAAACACACAAAAAAGCCCCCCACACACTAGCAAACGCACACACACACGCCCACACACACAGGCCCACGCAAACAAAGACACAGAGACACACATACACACGCACACATAGGCCACACACACACACCCACCCAGTTAAATACAGGCCCGCACACACACACACACACACACACACACACACACGTCCCTGTCTTCTCCTGACTGGGAGATAGTCTTTATAATCCGCCCACAGTGGAACCCTAATGAGATTATGTGTGTCGACTGACGCCTCTGCATGATTTATGATTCAAGATCCCTTCTTCCACTAATTAGCCAGATCAGCATGTGACACACACAGACACACACAGGCATTCACACGTCACACTTTCAAACAGTACGTTGCTAAAAGGGCACGTAATGTTAATAACTATCATAGCCGCTAATGCCTGTTGCTTTCTTTCTCTCCCTCCCCCTCGCTCGTCCCCTTCCTGGATGTATCATTTTCATATCCCACCATTGGCATGACGACGTACATCCATTTTAGGAAAACACCCTATTTCCGCGTGCCCACATTTCCCTTGAACCGGAGGGCCCTGAAACGAGGTTAGCCTCATTACTAGCACGCTGGGTTTAGCGCATCCAACTTGTGTGATGGCTGCTGTGAAACAGGATCATTAGCATCAGAAGAAACACAGGAGGGGGGGGGGAACACACACACACTAAAACACACGCATGCACACGCGCAAGCTCATGCACTCACGCACACAAACAAGCCCACGCAGACACATGCACACGGCTCACCTCCCAGCAGGGCTGCTGTCCCGGCTGCCCCAGGTCTCGGTCTTGGCTCGGGGGACTGGGGGCTGCAACATCTCCGCCGCCAGCGGGTCAGAGTCCACCTCCTGCCGGCCCACCCACTCCCCCACCACCCGCGGGCGCAGCGAGGAGTCGTAGCACCCCAGGTTCTGGTGGTGGAGGTAGAGAGAGAGAGAGACAGAGACAGAGACAGAGACAGAGACAGAGAGAGAGACAGAGACAGAGAGAGAGAGAGAGATGGATAGATAAACAAAGAAAAGGACAAGAAAGAGAGAGAGAGTACAAACCAAAACTAAATCAGAGAGACATATTGCAAAGTAGTGAGAGTCAGAGAGCATCACACAGAAGAGCAGAGAGGACGCTGAGCAGACAGAGAACGCCATGCTAATCAGAGCGAACAAAAGCTGTTAACGACACGTGTTCACCGTCCAGGTGTTCACTGACCGCTGCATCATGAAACCCCTACCTAGGGCTGCTCAGGAGGTAGAGCGGGTTGTCTGGTAACTGGAAGGTTGCTAGTTCGATCCCCGGCTCCTCCCTGGAGGGCCGAGGTGTCTCTGAGGTGTCTCTGAGCAAAACGCCTCACCTTGACTGATCCTGACTTGCTGGCTGTCGCCCTGCGTGGTTGACTCCACCGTAGATGTGAATGTATGAATGAATGGTTGTTAGTCGCTTTGGATAAAAGTGTCAGCAAAATCCCCTAAATGTAAATGTGCCTGGACGGATCCTCTCTGGAGGAAATACCCCCTCCGTCCCGAGATAAAGTTAGGACCACTGTCACAACTTCATGCCTCTCCTTCACAATCTTTGTGAATTGTCTAAGCCCGTGGTTCTCAAACTATGGTACGCGTACCGCGCTATCAAGTGGTACGCAGAGGAACTACGATACTATCAACATACTAGTACGATGGAAATACATTTACCATGAGATCCTGGTCTCACTTGCTGTGTGTGTATGTGTGTGTGTTTCCGTGTCACTGTTCTAGTGCTACCACTTTGTATAGCTGACAACAGCTAACACTAAATAATATTATTTTTAAGAATAAATGTGCCTCCTGCATGAGATGTGCGTTGCTGAATAGGGCCGGCCTACACTACTGTATGTTTTTATATTTTGTAACATCTGTCATAATGGTGGTACTTGGAGGGACAAATATCTTCTGTGGTGGTACGCAGTACAAAAAGTTTGAGAAACACTGGTCTAAGCTTTAAGAAGAAAGCTCTGAGCTCTGAACGTGTCTGCTGCCTTCTCCTAAAGCTTCCACCTCCGCCTCCCCCTGACACCAACCCACGCCCCTGCCCCCACCCCCCTTCCCTGAATGCCACGACTCCATCCTCAACGTCTGATCACAAGCCACGTTTAGTATTCGCCCTGCTGCGCCGCGCCGCACCGCCGACACAAATAACACACAATACAGAATCAGCAGGAACGCGTTTGGGCTGGCGGCCAAAGAGATGCGGACGACGTGAGGGGAGGCAGACAGACAGAGGGCGGCACCCCTGTCAAGACACAGGCTCTGGTATCAGTCTTTGTGTCTGAGGTATCCAACCCGAACCCTGTCACCCCTTTGAATGCATCATTCCTTCACATGCACCCCTTTGTGCTGGCAGCCACAACTCTCTGTTTATGTGTGGGAGTGCGTGCGTGCGTGTATATAAATATAAATATAAATATATACATATAAATATGTAAATACGTGTGTGTATGTGTGTGTGTGTGTGTGTGCGTGTGTGTATGTGTGTAGGTGTATGAGTGTGTGTCTGTGTGTGTGTATGACGTTGTATGATTGGGAGTGTGTGTGTATGTGTGTGTTAGTGTGAATGTGTGTGTTTATGTGTATGTTTATGTGTGTGTGTGTCTGTGTGTGTGTGTATATGCATGTGTATGTGTGTGTGTGTGTGTGTGTGTGTGTGTGCGTTGGTGTTTTCGTGGATCAATCGCAGCGCCTCCTGCTAGACGAGGCTGAGCCGCCGCAGACAGATAAGACAGGACGGAGGCCCGTGTTTGTGGATGTGTGACTGCCGCGGAGCACAGCGCGGCGACTCCGCCGGCCCGCGGCGATGTTGACACACATGCAGACTTGTTTGATGTAGACGGAGGTGTGGAGCATGATAATAATAAGACAAACGTGATAATAGATTCTCAGGACGGTGTGAGGCCTACCTGGTCTAGCTCGTCTGAGATGGCGATGCCTGAGGAAGAGGACAAAGGGAGGATTTGAATGCTGCTCGGGGGAACAATTACTAGGACATGTTCCCTGTAATCCTCTGTAAGGCCCCCATCACTCTCACGGGCTGCAGAAGGCAAAACGCACTGCGCTGCCTTATTCATGAAGCCTAGAGCCAAGCAGAGTAGCGCACTGCCACTTTTAACAGCAGAGTATCCACACCTAAACACTGATTGATGCATTTACATTTTCTTGACTTAATTTATTCCCCAACCACAAACGAGAGAAAGAGAGCAAGAAAGCGAATGGCACAGCAATGTAAAGGCAGCGAGCAAAAGCACTTGGTCCCCATTGATATCAATGACAAATAGCCACCCCCCAGCTGTTACAATTTGTTCTGTGTGATGGACCGTGCAGCATGTAACACAATGAGACGCAAGTGCTCAGAGTCGCAGCCGGGAAGGCGACAAAATCCTGCTGAATTACACGATAGATGTCGTTTTTCTTTCAGGGTTACCCGGTGGCATTTCTGAAAAGATCTAGGACTTTCGAGAGCTTAAGAGTAATTGATTCCACGGGGATGATCGCTCATGTAATATTCTCTTTGTGTGGGAAAATGGATGTCATGTGGAAATAGTGATGTTTTACATGCATTAAATGTTTCTCTTACTATAAGACATTTTATTTTAGGTATCATCATAAAGATAAGCCTGAAACTTTGGAACATAACACTTATCGTCCTGATTGTTTTCAAACAAAACGTTTCAGTGTGTTTACCTATACCACAGTGTGGTTGGAATACTTGATCCTGATTGGTCAATAAGGTACCTTAAAAACCGCACATCACGGAGAACCGTTTGCCAGATGTTTCCTTGACGACACAAAACCAATACGCTCACAGCACAGCAGAATTCTGTTTAAATTCAGATCTAGCCGACGAAGAAACCAATAGCATGACAGATGAAACCCACATGTGGTATGGCTGCGGGTCAGCGCGGCTTAAGGGTCCTCGTTCAGGGGGGGGGGGGGGGGGGGGGGGGGGGGTACTCACTGCGGGACAGGCTCTCCAGGGCCTTGCCCAGCTTCTTGCTCTCCTGAAGGATGTGGTTGAGCTCGTCGAAGTCCCGGCTCTCCCTCCACTCCCACCAGGGGTACTCATTGGCCCGCGGCACTGATGCACACACAACATGACACACACAAACGCACACACATCGTCTCACAGTGCGTTTCATTCAAACAGCCAATCAGATTGACCTCATGCAGTCCACGTTTCCAATTCTCCCTCTTACTATTCTTCTTTTGACAGTGGTTAAAATGTGGTTGATTGTTCTTCTCAACCTCTTTGGATTGAACTATCTCAGTATTTGCATTAGCAGTATTGGCCATTGGGAACATATCGGGAGAAAGTTTTAGTAAAGGCGTGCAGCGCGGTTTGACCGGCTGAAAGGAAGCAGGGCGCGGGGCTGGGGACCCCAGCGAGAGAGGGCCGCTCATTAGACGGAACATTCTGTTTGATTCACTTCTGGAAACTTCTTCAACAGCAGCATGAGGAGGAAAATGACCCACATACTTCCTCACATGCCATGTCCTCTAACGCCCAATGGATAATGCACGAAGGGGATGAGACGGACATATTGAGAGAGAGAGAGAGAGAGAGAGAGAGAGAGAGAGAGAGAGAGAGAGAGAGAGAGCGAGAGAGAGAGAACATAAACTTTCAATTGGTTTTGCCGCAAAACACATTATAGACACAAGGCTTTAAATTAGTAAATGCCTACATAGTGTGCATCAAACAGACTGCTACTCCCTCTGTATCTAATGGTCTTACGCTCTGACATGGCTGTATTTGAATAAAGCTAATAAGCCAGGGGATGGTTGGCTTCTTACGGAGAACAGGCGTTTGAACATTGTATGCTAATCAGCGTACGCCATACTCGCTTACCCTTGATAGGATTAGGATGCACAGGCAGCTCACTGCGAGGGTGTTTCCCTGCACGCTACGACATAGGGATGTTCTGGCTCACAGACCCACACTCACAGACACACACATGGGTTCACACACACACACACACACACACACACACAGTATTGTTCTGTTGTATTTCTTGATCGAACCCGTTCACCCCGCGCACACATATAAATACACACACACACACACACACACACAAATATATGCAAACACACACGCACACACATTTATACATACACAGACACACAAATACATCCACACACACAGAAGCCCCCCCCCCCCTCCGTCTATAGGCTGGCTCGGTCCCACTCCTCAGCAGCAGCAGACATGTCCATCCCGGAGCAGCCGAACACCCCCTCACCTACCGGGACACGTGTCCGCGTGAATCCCTCTCCCTCTTACTCATGTCCCTGCCTCGTGTTCTGCCTCCATTACCCTCAAAACTACTTCCTGTCTGACGCCGGCCCCGGACCCCCCGGACCCCCCCCCTTCTCACACACCCCCCTCCCCGCTGACTGAAATAGGCTCACTTTCTGGCACGGATCGAGCCCGCTGCTGAATTATTCAGCCGGACTCGTGCTTTTCCGAACCGTTCCTTGCCAACCGCTCCCGTCCTGACCCTCTGCCGCGCCTCGGGGAGACCCCGGCTCCATCTCGCCCAGCTCACATTCTGTTTCCCTCGGAGGAATCGATCTGCCCTCCATCCCGCTGAAAGCTTTTTTTTTTACACACAGAATGAGAGGACCAATCAGCGCTCGGCGCAGAGAGGGTCTCGTTGCCTCGTGAATAAGGAGCACTGGGGTCTGTCGCATTGAAACCACAATGGCGGCGTCGGAGGAAAGTGTAGCAATGTACGGAGCTTTCCAAACCGGTTTTATCCGGGGTAGACCGGATAACGACGTTAAGGGATGAAGAGGAGTGTGCACGGTGGGTTTCTCTTAGATCCGACGATGTTTCGGTGAGAGCGAGTGAAAGCACCAGGGTCACTCTGATTGGCTGGAGTTTTATTTTTAACAACGTGAGGCAGCGGCCAATTCCTGCCCGGCCAAGGCCAGACCCATAATCTTTACGAAACAAAAAAAAATAAAAAATCAGGATGGTTTCACAAGGCTAGCAGACACCACACTGACAAGAAATTATATCCTATTCTATTTATTGACTATGGACTGTCTGATTTCTCAGAACTCGAATTTATATGAGGATTCTCTGCATTCTGTGTCTTCTGCATTTTTTATTTAAGCACTGCTGTAAGGAAAAGCAGTTTTATATGATTGCACTACTTGTTAGATGTTAAACTGCATTTTTTTAGTACTGGTTGTCCTTAATTGTGCAAAGACAATAAAGTTGAATCTAATCTAATCTAATCTAATCTAAATTCGACCGGAAAATCTAGACCGATCCTGAGTGATGTATCTGAGTGAAGGCACATTGGATAAAAGTGACCCATAGGCTGAATGGTTGAATAGGGTAGATCATGGGGCTGACAGGGGACCACTGAAGCGTGGACAGTGAGGTACTTTCATCTATTCCTGTGACAAGACAGTGTCACAGTGAGAGATATCTGTAAGTGGTATACTATACTAAATGTGCCAGAGAAAGTTTGCAGAGGGGGTGTTCTTAAAGTCGAGTCGAGGAAGGAGAACAGCCCCAAACTAAAATTAAAACAATACAGCAATGTCACACCATGGTTGAGATACTCACGTGATTTGGACTCTGGAGAAGGAGGGGATATACTGGACATGGCCAGGTCACTCTTAGATTTCTTGGGTTTTTTAGGATGTACCTGCCATGGCTTCTCAAAGTTCCTGCACTCCCTTCGAGTGCTTTTGCTCTCCGCTAGAAAGCAAAGGACATTAAGAATGGGAACATTACCATTCAGGAATAGCAAAGCAATGGATAAAATACTTACAATGCAGCCTGTGCAGCTGTGCAATAAAGTTACTCTTGTACTCGTGTGTGTGCATGCAAATGTGTGTGCGTGTGTGTGTGTGTGTGTTGGTGTGGGCATATGTGTGTGTGAGTCTGCGTGCAAATATGTATATGTTTGTGTGCATGTCTTTGTGTTGTCTTTGTGTGTCTGCGTGTCTATGCATGTGTGCCAGTGTGCATGCGCGTGTGCGTGTGCGTGTGTGTGCATGCACCCACCGGCCGAGCCGTCAGCCCACAGCGCTGCAGAGCCCGACAGAGTCCTCTGTAGCCTGCCAGGGCTGCCTTGCTTGGTCTGCAGGTGATCAATAAGAAAAGGGATAGGGTGGTCTGGGGTCTCAGTTATCAATTTGGTCATCAATTCCTACAGAGGCAGAACACAACAGAGAACAATCACACAGAGCTGATGACAGGCCGGCACAACGCTGCAACTTTTAATGAACACTTTGGAGCCACATTGGGTCGACAAATTCGGCTCGAATTCAGAGTGCTTAAGGAACACAGCACAACCACGTGTGTGTGTGTGTGTGTGTGTGTGTGTGTGTGTGTGTGAGAGATTGAGTGTTTGTGCCTGCACAGCTGTGTGTGTGCGCAAGTGTGTGTGTTGTGGGCCTGCGTGCCCACGTGTGTGTGTGTTTGAGCATGACTGCGTTTTTATTTGTGTGCATGATATGTGTGTGTGTGTGTGTGTGTGTGTGTGTGTGTGATTGAGTGTTTGTGCCTGCACAGCTGTGTGTGTGCGCAAGTGTGTGTGTGTGTTTGAGCATGACTGCGTTTGTGTGTGTGTGTGTGTGTGTGTGTGCGTGTGTGTGTGTGTGCGTGTTTGTGCCTGCGCATGGTTTTGTTTGCTTAACAACAGCATCATTTGTACAGTGTTCGTACAGTGTTTGCTAGGAGGGCTAATCAGTGAACTATTGTGGAGGACAGTCCTGCTTGCAAAAGACATACTGTAACCAGGGGAGTATTAAGGAAGGCTTTGAGAGACACGGCAGCATAGTTAACTACTGGAGCAGAGGAAACACTTCACCACCCAACACAACTCAGCACCATTCCTTCTGTTATTGGACAGCGAGTCCAATCAGGCTGGATAAGGTGAAAGTGTCAGTTTCCATGCAAACGTTAGAGAGTGACCTAACCCAAAAACATTGATTCAACCAATAGGAGACAGCCTGCGCTGGAACCAGTGTTGTCAGGCGTGTCTAACAACACTGCAACATTGGTGCTCTGAGCTAATTGTATTTATTTATTTATTTGCAGCTCTGCTGCAGTCGTTGCAGCACTGCAGTGTAATACTAAAACTTACTATTTTCCCATTTCTTCAGTTATGTAGCAGCAATTTGATCCAAATGAACAACGACAACAATGAACATGAAAAAATATATAATACATTATTGGAAATCTGCATCTGATACATTAAATGTAAGAATGTGAGCAAAGTACAGTTAAATTCAAGAATGGAACCGAGAAAGAAGGACGTTTCCGACCTCGTCACCACAAACATTTGTTAAAGCAATCCAAACCAACACATGTCCTTACTGAGCAGGTAGGGGTGAGCCGTCAGACAGACAGAGCTGATGTAGGAGGTTCACACCCAGACCATTTAATCCGGGACATCATTGTAAATGGACTCCATCTATAAAGCGCTTTATAATATCGACATTCACCCATACATGCACACATCAACGACGGAGTCAACCATGCAAGGCGACAGCCGGCGTGTTAGTAGCGGTCAGGGTGAGGCCTCTCGCTCGCTCAGTAACACCCTCGACACTCGGATCGGAGGAGCCGGGGATCGAACTAGTAGCAACCGTGCGTCTGCCAGCCAACCCGCTCTGCCTCCCGAGCTCCTGCCGCACCAGCCCCCCCGCCGCACAACAACGCACTCCCTGACAACAGCGGGGGGGTTGCGGCGGCAATGGCGGTAGCACACACACACACACACACACACACACACACACACACACACACACACACACACACACACACACACACACACACACACACACACACACACACACACACACACACACACACACGGCTCTTAATTAGGACCCACTAACGACGCCGAGATGCAGAAAGGGTAATTACTCCTTAGTTGCTCCGCTGGGCAATTAGGCTAACCTGGCAACGGAAGGTCTATAAACGGCGCTTGGTTGAACATCCCCACAGTCCTCGAGACTTCCTGACACGTTTATTTTGGTGGGGCGAAAAGAAGGAAGTGCAATTTTCTTTCTTTTTTCTTTTTCGTTGGCTACCATGACAATGTTTTTTTTTTTTTTTTTTTTTTTCATCACCAAATTTAGAACTTCCATCATATAGAGATAAAGATATATAGTATATGGAAATCGGAACAGGTATCCACAGAAACTCTGTGAATACCTAATAATCATATAAACACATACCGTATATGTGTATGCGTCTGTCTGGGTGTTTATCCATTGGTGTTGGTTGTTCATGAGGGCGCTTGCGTGCATGCATGTGTACGTGTGCGCCCATATGCACTCAAGTGTACGTGTGCGTGTTTGGGTATCCAATTTCTCCAATGACAGGACAGTGAGGACCCGTTTAGTCCCAAACTCTTCAACCTCCACACCAAAACACCTCATGATTGATACAACAACAAGAGATTGAGGACCCATACAGATGTCATCCCGGAGGCAAACAATCCCAAACACTTCCTCCACACCCACATGCACGGTGATGGATACGATAACAGTCCGTCCATCAGCCAGCGGGTCCACACATGGAATACAGGATCAGTTTCCTCCATGCCTCGTAACAGACTGTCAGGCGGCCAAGAGACGCCCACGTCCTCGTCAGCCTTCAAGGACTACCTCCAAGGGGACGGAGACAGTAATCATGTCCTTCACACTGCCTCACCCCTCCCCCTCCCCCTCCCCTCCAGGCCATGCACCCAGCTCAGATTGAGCCTGCACCTTGGCGCCCACCTCTTCACACCATGGAAGAGACGGAGAGAGATGGTGTTGTAAATGTTGCTTTTCCATGCCAGTAAAGCTTTTCCGAATTTAATTGTGAGAAAGCGAAAGGAAAGAGGTAAGAAAGGGACAGAGAGACACACAGAGAGAAAGAGAGACACAGAGAGAGAGTAAGAGCGAGAGATGGAGCAGGAGAAAGACAGCGAAACAACAACGAGAGCGAGAGAGCGAGAGAAATGGCAAGAGAAAGGGATAGATAGAGAGAGATACCAATAGAGATCTTACTCTATTACACCAACCCGAATGTTGAGTAGGGAGGACACTTCAAGTTATTGGTATTCCCCACAAGTAAGAATTCATAGGCGGGACAGGTCTGTCTCTGAATCAACAACAAGACAATCGGTCCGAGAGATTGTCCTTCTATTTGAAAGACTTCGTATTGTCTCGATTTAGAAGAAGACACAAGAAGGACAATTGTGTTTTGTTATTTGCGGGGCGCCATCAGTAAAGGTTACTCATGCAAGAAGATTTTGTCTGTCTGTAATAAACAGATGAGGACAACAGAAAACAAAAAGGCATCTATTACAGCAACAAAATCAATTACGAATAGATCAATTAAAAGAACATTATGGAAGAAGATGATTACATCATAAAAAATGTGATCCATCTCATCCCTTTAGAACAAGACTAACTCATATCAGAGATTAAGTATCATACAATATATATATTGTATGATACTATATATATATATATGTATATGTATAACTCATCAGACCCTGCATCAAGATGCAGCCATGACTTGGCAACAGCCCATTGGTGGACAATCAACCAATCATCATCAAAAATAGTGAACGTTTGTAAAAGAAAGCCCCCCCAAGCCCAATATAAGCTGTACTTGCTCTCCCTTCCCCCACGAGCACTCTCATCCACCTAACCATCTACTGGCATTGAAGAGAGATAAATAATAGCTTGTCTAGATACACGCTGAGGGAATTTCTCATTTTGAGGCCCACCAGCTATTCAGTGTATGCAGATGCGAAAATCCATCCGAAGCATTCGACTATTCACGCCCGAGGAATATTCCAGAGAACGGCAGACGGTCAAAAAACAAAGCTTTGTCTTTGCATCAGCCATCACAATACCTGCCAGAAGTATAACAGCCAGAAGATGGAAAGCTGGATGGTTTCCTGCTCCATTTCGTCTCCCTCTCTCTATCCTGCTGTGTGAGAGGCTAATGCCTTCTATTGATTTAGCTGCCTCTTCTCAATGAAAGAATTGATACTGTGGAGGTGATGCGAGGTGAGGCCCTGCTTCATGCAGGATGCAGGAGGATGGATTATTGGCGAAAATAACAGGGTCAGGAGGACAGAGCGAGAGAGGGAAAGAGAAAGAGAAAGATCATCCGACACAGCAGAAGATGAGTCGGGTAGGAGATATCAAGAAAGAGAGAGAGAGAGAGAGAGAGAGAGAGAGAGAGAGACAGAGACAGAGAAATGGCAAGAGAAAGGGATAGATAGAGAGAGATGAAGAGAGAGAGAGGGATGGAAATAGAAGGAAAGGGATAGGGGAGGGAGGGTGGGAGAGAGAGAGAGAGAGAGAGAGAGTCAGAAGGGGGAGCGGGGGGGGATGTAGTTTGGGTGAGGTCCAGACCTTGAATCAGGCGGCACATGAGAGGAGGGGATGCTCGTTGTCGACATTCAGATCCTGAGCAAACACAACCTCTACTCATGAAGTGGAACACACGCACACAGCCACACACACACACACTAATTACAATCCCTGTTCAACATCACTGTTTGTTCCTGCAGACATCTATGGTGCATTGGTAACATTCGCTGTGCTGTACAGGAACGGTAGAGCTGAACTCACCTCACATGAGTGAGGATGTTTCCTCAGCATTGGCTGGGGACACACACACACACACACACACACACACACACACACACACACACACACACACACACACACACACACACACACACACACACACACACACACACACACACACACACAATGCTATGGAACATTTCCTTAAGTAAAACACACGGGGCGTTTTAATGAGCTATGCTATGGAGCTAAACATAGGATTGAAATTGATATGTTGGGGAAAACAAAGCACCTCCTCCATACATGAACGCCGAGGTGTTTGCTTTAGGGGGGGGGGAAACGAACGCCTTCTGCGCCACTCGGTGGTCTTGAGACGCGCGTGGGGTTAAGTACGAAGGCGTGTCCCTCGGCTCATGAGCGTGACTATCAATTACATGCTGCAGTCGCCCCGCAGAGCAGCGCGTCAGGACATGAGTACTCCATTAGTGTCCACAGACACTGCAGTCTCACCGCCACGCCCCTTCCTGTGCGCACTACTGCTGCAATTACCACCCACTCCACACGCACACACGGACACACACGCAAAGGCATGCACGGAGGCAGATATTTATGCACACGAACACACACACGCACATGTAAAAGCATTCATACCCACGTGGCCGACGTACGCACATGCTCTCTCACACACACACACACACACAGTCATGAACACACACACACCTAGGCACAAGCATTCACACACACAATGTATGCATAAGCCCTCTCACACTCGCAGGCACACACACAGAAGCACACCCATTGTAGCAAACACACAGAAGCACTCTTACGACCCGGCTCGAGGGAAGTAACATGAAGTCGACAAACAAGGATTAAATATACGAAAAACCGGGTTTATTGTTACAAAAGGTTAAACCGACTGGTGAATGAGGACCATGCTGCTGGCCCTGGCTAGAGAGCGAGTGAATGAAGCCTCCCAGGCTTTAAAGGCAACAGCAGGTGCCAGGTAACGAGGAGAAGGAGGGGCTCCAGGAGGAGCTCCAGGAGGAGCTCCAGGAGCACTGCAAAACATGGAGCAGATCTGCACATAACACCCCCCCCCCCCTTAAAACGGTTGCTCTAGGCAACCGCCAAGTTACACAAACCAAATTAACAACAAAACAAATGAAAACCTATACCATACCAGATGCTTCTGACACTCATGACCTTGAAAGGGCATCTGCGAGCACATTGTCCCTTCCACGGATGTGCTTTATTTCCAGGTTAAAGCCCTGCAGGAACAAACTCCATCGCAACAGATATGGACATTATATGGACCGCATCACATATGGACCGCTAAATCGAGCTTGTAAAGCAGACCCTGGAAGTGGCAGCAGCAACCCCTTGTCACCAGGAGAGAACGCCCGATGCTTTGCCCTTTGGTCATACCACCCCTTCATCCGTCCTTGGGCTTCCCCCAAGTTCTGCCTCGCCAGCTCACATGCCTTGTTCAGCTTTGACCGAAAATGACAAACAAAGCCTAGCAAATTTGTGGAGGGGAACTGGTTTGCCAACCATCTCTCTTTCAAAAGGTTCATAGGGCCCCTCACAGTATGACCGAACACCAGTTCAGCTGGACTAAAGCCAAGGGACTCTTGAGTGACTTCTCTAGCTGCAAAGAGGAGCAAAGGGGTTCCCTCATCCCAATCTCTCTCAAACTCCTTACAGTAGGCTTGTAACATGGACTTTAGGGTCTGATGAAACCGCTCAAGGGCTCCTTGAGACTCTGGATGACAAGCAGATGAAGTCTGGTGCTCAATAGACAACTGCTGGAGAACCTGAGAGAACACACGGGACATAAAATTCGAACCCTGGTCAGACTGGACAACTCTTGGCAGGCCAAACACTGTAAAGAACTTAATGAGGGCCTTGGAAATGGCTGAAGCGGTGACTCTACGTAGAGGGATAGCTTCAGGAAACCCGGGTAGCTGTACACATGATTGTCAATAAGTACCGGTTACCTGACTTGGTACGAGGAAGGGGACCAACACAATCGATCAAGATACGCTCAAAAGGCTCTCCTATGGCAGGGATAGGACGTAAGGGAGCTGAAGGAATCTTCTGGTTGGGCTTCTGAAGATCATCTGGGCGTTTTGACACTACAGGAAAAGGGACAACCTCAGGAGCCGTAAGCACCCTACCACCGGCTAGGTCATTCCCCAAGATGAAGGACACCCCTTTAATGGGAAGGCTTGAACACACAGCTACAGCTACTTCCCCAGAGACAAGACCAGTTTCAAGGGTAAGTTTATGCATAGGCAGAGACAGATAAACCCCCCCCCCCCCCCCCCCAAACCCTTGGACGAGGGCACTGGAACCCAACTTAGACTGGTCAGTAAACGGTAGGAGGTCCTGTAGAATCAGAGACTGAAAAGCTCCACTATCTCTCCAAATCTTAATCGGTTGCTTGGTTGAAGGATCAGTGACAAGAGAAACACAACCATCCATAAGGAAAGACGAAGAACCAGGCAGCTCACTCTTTTGAGCGGGTTGGTCCATGTCTTGGATGGCAGCACAATTTTTCACCATTTTTAGTAAGGCAACAGGCTTATAAGACTCATGTTTCTTACTCAAGACAGGGCAATCGGCAATGAAGTGACCACTGTTCTTGCAATAAAAACAAGTCTTCTCTAACGGAGTACTCACAGTAGCCGATCTAGCGAAAGTTGTAGAAACGGTGGGAGGAGGTTCTGAGCAGGTGGAGGAAGTGGTTGGAAACCGAGGTCTACTAGAACCAGTCCTTCCCCTTCGCTCACCTTGGTCGCTATCAAAGTTTACCTTGAGCGTCAACACAAAACTTGTCTGCTAGAACAGCAGCCTCATCAAGAGTGGACACTTCTTGTTGATTGAGATAAGTACACACAGCAACAGGCAGACAATTTTTAAAGTCCTCCAGCAGAACTAATTGTCTAAGATCCTCCTTAGTTTCCGCCTTCTGTGACTTGCACCAAGAACTAAAACTGATCTCCTTTTCTCTTGCAAACTCAACATAAGTTCGTTCATCCAGCTTACCGAGGCCTCTAAAATGCTGGCGGTACGCCTCAGGAACGAGCTCATAAGTTCTTAGAATGGCGCCTTTAACTTTTTCATAGTCCTTGACATCCTCAATGTTTAAAGAAGCGTAAGCGTCTTGTGCTTTTCCCACCAAAACGCTTTGCAAAAGCGATGTCCAGGCATGTATTGGCCAGTCTGAAACGGTAGCCACTCGTTCAAAATGAGCGAAGTACTGCTCAACATTTTTCTCAGCGAATGGAGGTACTAGTCTGATGTTTCTTGCTACGTTAAACTGAGCCGAGGCAGAACTGGATGAGCTCAAAGCAGCATGCTTAAATTCAAGCTCTTTCAAGAAACGCTCATGTTCTAGGTGCATTTGTCTTTCCTCTAGGTGCATTTGTCTTTCCTTAAGGATACGCTCTTTTTCTTTATCCTCTAGTTCTAATTCTCGAAACGCCAACTCCTTCAACCTGAACTCCAGCACAGCATCTGA
The DNA here is from genome assembly GCF_031168955.1 of Gadus macrocephalus. Taxonomy (NCBI): domain Eukaryota; kingdom Metazoa; phylum Chordata; class Actinopteri; order Gadiformes; family Gadidae; genus Gadus; species Gadus macrocephalus. The sequence continues at coordinate 5,752,893 of NC_082404.1, read as the reverse complement.
CATTTGAGGAAGAACAAGTTGATGCTGGTATGCTGGTAGAGCCGACGTCCTTAGGACGCCTCCTTCTGCTAGGCTTGCCTTAAGTGCTTCTCTTAAACTATCTTTAAGACGTTTATCACCACTGGCAATCTCAATGTCATAATGACTGGCAAGACTTAGGAGCAGTTCTTTAGTGAGCTGATCAAGCAACCCCTCCGAGGGTGCACTAATAAAGTCATCGATAGCCACCATACTAGATAACTTCAATAACCAAGCATAAATAACAAAATACACCAATCACTTTTACCCAAGGTTTCAACTTGCATCAGTACGCCCAGCACACACCTCCTCCAACACTACAGCTGACAAATCCACAAGCTGTAGAAAACAAAGCTAGGACCCTGGACACGTTACTACAACTGTGCCCATAAAGCAGTCACTAAAGCAAGTTTACAAATCAATCACTGCTGAGCACAGTGAGCAAGCCTCCGAGTGCAAATGATCATCTAAGCAAGCCCCCTGGTATCTGCCTAACTTTAAACTAACCCTAATGGTCTTCTGAGGCGTGTCGGGCTCGAGGCTTCTTTAAAACAAAGCTCAGTTAACCTCAGCCATGTGACCAAGGCCCTGAAATGCTCGCCCCCACCAGAGAACACGTCTCCACCCAGGATTACCTCGAAAATAAAGAAGGCAAAATAACAAATAGTGTACTGATGGAAGGACAGATTGCTCTGCCCAGCTGGTACACTCCCTAACTAACCAGGGGGGATCACTCACAACTTAAAATCATAGCACTCAGACTCAATACTCACCATACTCACCATGAAAAGAAGCTGCTCATAGCCACACTGCCAAACACCACCAAAACATACCAAGTTACTCTGTCTAGGGGAAAATAGAAATAATCAACTCTGCAAAACTGATCCAGATCGATCCCGGACGAGCCCCCAATATGTTACGACCCGGCTCGAAGGAAGTAACATGAAGTCGACAAACAAGGATTAAATATACGAAAAACCAGGTTTATTGTTACAAAAGGTTAAACCGACGACTGATGAATGAGGACCATGCCGCTGGCCCTGGCTAGAGAGCGAGTGAATGAAGCCTCCCAGGCTTTAAAGGCAACAGCAGGTGCCAGGTAACGAGGAGAAGGAGGGGCTCCAGGAGGAGCTCCAGGAGCACTGCAAAACATGGAGCAGATCTGCACATAACAAGCACAAACACAGACACGAACACAAGCACTCACAGGAGCAGGAACATGTAAACCATGTATGAAAAAGGTCAAACACACACACACACACACACACACACACACACACACACACACACACACACACACACACACACACACACACACACACACACACACACACACACACACACACACACACACATGCCCATACCCACAAGAACCCACACACACAGGCACACATCGGTGTGTGTGTGTCTCCTCCTCCTCGCTGACCCCTGAGCCGGTCTGCTCCCCTCGTCTCTCCAGGGTCCCCCAGGAGGAGGGGGGGGGGGGGGGGGGGGGGGGGGGGGCGGCTTGGCAGGAGGAGGCCGGGGGTCCACTGACCATTTCACACTAATCACTCCACCTTTAAAGATGTCTTTAAAAAACTAAAGGTGTGCCGGGTTGACCAGCGCCAAATACATTGTGCGTGTTTAGTGTCCGGTCTCAACGGTGAGACGTTAAGGCCCGTTAACTGTGGGTCGTTCCACTCGGTGCGGTTGTTAGCCAGCTTAAGAAGCGTGTAAAAAGGACGTGTAAGAATAGTAAATGAGACATAGAAACCCTGTACTTCTTTTCATGACCAAGAGCTCAACGGCTCCTTCACGATGCACCATATCACGTCGTAAGGGGTGCGTTTAATTGTTGACAAATCCTCAGACGCTGTTCGTCTTACACCACTCTCTGGCACCTCAGCAGGAGGCAGCTGTTTTCGATTTTCACACCAGTTGTCTTTATCAATTACGGAGTGGAAACACCCCTGAAATGGATTTCAATGGCGTGTGGCTTGCCTCCGCGGCTTCTGTATTCGCTTACTCCGAAGAGCTCCTTGATTGAAAACAAAATGAAGACTTGAGGGGCTGGAAACCAGGGGAATATTTCAAAGTGCGGCGTGTGTATAACAGAGGAGCGTGCTCTGGGTAGCTACCCAAGACGTATCTGTCGTTTAGCAGCGGTGCAAAGCTTTTGATTAGCGGGGAATGTGACGGATCTGCGTGCGCCCCTCTGTGTGGTAATCCCAGCAGCATCGCAGCCCGACACCAGATCCCCCTAACATCGCTCTGAAACGATCAAACAATGCTATTTAAGATAAGGACTCACTTTATCTGAAAGCGACGCAACAGGGAACATGAGATACATATCGTTAAGGCGCTAGGAGGCATTGTGGGTGGTCGTGGACACCAGGGATTGAACCCAGTCTCTGCTACGATTCACTACACTGTCGTGTTTGGGGACATGATACATGTGTACGCATTTATCCTACAGTATATGAGTCTGAACGTAATGTACTGGTTCAATGACGCGGAGGTGAGACCCAAAGCACAATTGAGGCCAAGGCTGGATAAGAAAGTTGTATTCTATTCTATTGAGTCTCAGATCAACAGTGGTCAACATGTAACGACGGAAGGAAGTACACCGGTACACATCTGTACAGCACTGTAGTCAGGTGTAGTAAGGAAAGACTCAACTCATTAGTAACTTTGCATTAATTCAAGGCAGGTGGAGGACTTCAGCATTCAGTGAGGTATCTGTATACAGACAACTTTCCATTATTATTGAAGGAACGGGGAAACGATTCATAAATTAGAAATCATTAGTAATTGGGTGTGATGGGACCAGACAGACACAATACTAGACAGACATATCTACATCTGTCAATCACAAAGAGCTAGGGGGACCATCACACACACATACACGCACACACACATACGCACACACACACACACACACACACACACACTGAGATAACATAATTACAATGACAGGCATATGCAGCTCGATTTCCCTGCCTCCAATAAATTACGAGGAAAAGGGAGTGGGCGATTGTGTGGGTGTGTGTGTACATCAATGAGTGTGTGTGTAGCTAAGTGTTTGTGTGTTTTCGTGTATACGTGTCTAGCTAAGTGAGTGAGTTTGTGCGCGCGCGCGCGTGCGTGCGTGCGTGCGTGCGTGCGTATGCTTTTATGTGCATGTATAAGTGAGTGAATGAGTGAGCGTGAGCGTGTGTGCTTGTTTGTGTTCGTGTGTGTGTGGGTGTCAGTGTGTGTGTATAGCAGCATGTGCGTGTGTGTGTGTACACACCCATGCATCGCCGTGTGTAGGAGCGTGCATCTTACATGCGTGTATTCTGCCTGACTGAGCGACCCGCCGATGACTGAGAGATCTGCGTCCCGCAGGTCGGACAGGGAGTCACTGAATCACTTGATCCGGCTGAGGCTGGATAATGCCGGCCCCGCATTCCCAGGGGGAACGCCGTGGCCGGGACCTCCACCACATGGTCTACGTGGCAATTATTCCCACTTCGCAGGGGGAAGAGTCAGCAGTCGTAGTGGGTGGGCTCAGGGTGGTGTAGTGGTGTAGGTTGCTCGACTCAGAGCGGAAACGTTCCTGAGTTTGGACCCCGATGTTTGCCGGCTGCCTGTACTGACCTGTGCTGTCGGTATCCTCGGGCAAGATGCTAACCGGCTAACCCCCTTCCTGCTCATTCACGACATATATCTGCGTTCACTGGTTTGGCTGACACTGTCTGATGAACGACAGTAGAAAACATGAGTCAGGACGCTATTTCGGTACGAAGACGAAGGACTTCAAATTGACGTGGGTGGACGGTCACACAAGGTGCCGCCACAAGCTACCATTTAACCCATACTGTACGCCGTCAAACATTTTACAAAGCGTAAAAGCTTCAGCATCAAGCAGCATCCAACCCTAACTGCAAATGCAGTAGAGGCTGGAACTGTGTTTTTGTGAGCGAAAACGGCTTGATTGTAAATCCTCCCTTTGGCGTCTTCGGTGCGCTACAAACAAGCGGCACACAACGCAGCAACACAAGCAGGTGGTGATTAAAGACTCGACGCCTGTGCATGAATGGGGCCCCTGATGAAGACCCCTGAGGAACCAGCCAAGGCACTCTGAGAGGGGCTATCAAAGGGGCGCTGGCGCCGCCGATGAAACCCAACAACGTTTCCGACATTAAGAGATCAATTGGGGAGGTTTTTCTGCTGTTCCAACGTTGTGCATAGCGGGGTTCAATGCACCGAGGGAGGGTCTCTGGCCTACATAGGAACCGCTGATTGACAGATCCCAGCGAGGAGCGCTGCGAGATAAGGGGTTTGAACCGGTGGAGAGGTGGCGACAGCGTGAACGTAAGGAGCTAGTAGGGCCCGCGGCTCTGTTACACAGACGTCAAACCTGAGGAAGTCTCGGGAACGAGGCTGCAGCCTTGCTTTCAGTAGATTAGAAGGAGAAAAATGATGTATGTAATTTCTTTAATATACAATTAATGGAATACTGTTGATATTTATCCTGTTAAATAAAAGGACCTCATTAAAATATGAGACAATAGCCCTTACAAAACGATTCCCTCATAAAGGACTATATGAGGGAATATATGACTCAAAGCTTTGGTAAACTTAATAACATTAATGGGAATCCCTGCAAAATAGTTAATAGCCAAATAAAAGTAAACGGCATGAATGATGTTCAATACTCATGTTTGCTCCTAGTGTCATATATTCAGCCAAAAAAAAAAGATAACATAATATAAATAGAACTTAATACAGAGCACAATGACTTCAATTATTGTGACAGGCCATTCCACAACGATACGGCTTCAGCGGTCTGTGTGAGACCACCATTTCATTAGCCAGGCCGGGGTGAGGAGTAATCATTTCTGAGGGAAAACATTTGCGGTGTCTCATCACAGTAAGTAAATGAGTGCTCTTCGTGTAACACCACACACACCCCCCGCTGTGCCGCTCCACTGATGTGGCAGCTGTGTTGCGGTGCCGGGACCAAAGTGTGATTGCTCGCTCTAAGCGACCGCAGGGCAGGGGAGAGTATCACACCAAGACAGCCGTGCAAACCGAGGTGCAAGGTTCGGCTGGTTGGCTCATTGCCTCTAATCGCAGGTAAAGCGTTCCGAACACAACTGAATATTGACCGGATCATTGAACTTCATTGGGAGGCTTCCCCCTGAAGACCACCAGCTAGCTAATCGCATCCTCAATCAATCAAACAATCAATATCCCTCCCGCCTTTAAGTCCCTCCCTAATAGCCTGTCAAGCATGAGTCAATAAAGAAGCAGGAATTCCTTTTCACTCCTTCTGAGGTACTTTGCTGCTCTCTCACAGCCGATCCTGGGGTCTATTGAACGCACCCACAGCATGTGTATCATGTCAGTGCGTCCATCGTCACACACAAACAGAGGGGTGATCGATGTCTCTCTTATGCTTGATTTCTATTGTGTCCCTTTATGAGGGTTTTACGATTTATTGGTCATTTAGAAGAGGCTTTGATGCAACGCAAAGTTCTGTGGCAGTGACATACGATATAAGACGGAAATAAAGGAACAACCAGTGCACACATGTGCTGCCCGCCCCATCCTGTGGTGATGCAATCCAATGTGCAGCATCTATAGACCAGCAGCGCCACTGCACTGTCTTGTCCATCGTGTGTGTAGCACCGCATGGTGGAATGCTTCCTAGTTTGGACTCTCTGAATTCTGAGAAATTCCACAAAACATCATCTATGCGGCCCCGGAAAAAGAAATGTACTGTAATGTAGGTATTTTGACCTCTCTCATCACCTCAACCATGTGACACTATCTAGGCTGAGATAGTACGTTCACGTTGCTTTATCCCTTTTAGGATTCATCGGCACCAGCCTCGCAGCCACGCCGGCCTCGAGGGAGAGACGGCGACACCCGTGGGACATTTCATATGCACTCAGTGCCACCACTTCCGTCCTGCACAGAGAAACCAGACGCCAGCCTGCCTGCAAGACGCTCGCAGCCGACGGCACACAGCAGACATTGCAGAGAAACCGCCCAATGGTATATTGGAGCATTTCAAATATAGATGGAACACATCTACGTCTGTTTGGTTGACCTGCTCTCCGGGAGATATTGCCTATATTGTGTATGTTTTATTGCTTTTTGGTGACATACTATGTGTGTGCACTTGTAGCCACAGCGGTATATCGCCACGTCATGTGTGCAAACTAGACTCCCCTAGATGAAGGTTGCTACGCTCATCATTGTCCCATGCTTGTGTCAGTGAACAAACACTTTAGAGTAAATAGAATCTCTGATCTCGGGGTAACTCTCACTCGACAGTTCTTTAGAGAAGGTAGAGATGGAAAAGCGGGCGGGAAACAAGAAAATGTGTTGAACAAGAGGAATAAGACTTTGGAATAGTATGTATATATCTAAGGGTTGACAAAAGAAAGAAAAACCTAGGCTCAGAATCACGTGGCGGTGGAAAGGCGGAGAATTCTCGGCCTTTCAACCTCCACCTAAATCTGATCCTGTGTTTTACGAAGGCACTGTAGACCTCATAATCATCACATCATAGTACACACACAGCCTAGCCGGTACATTACTCTGCACTTATTCCCTGTCGTCCCACGCTCAGCTCTACAGAGGTAGCTGTCCACGGTGCTGAAACAGCAGCCACATTCTGGAGATGAAGGATACTATGTTTGGGCTGTGTGCGTGTGTAGCCTACTTACGAGTGTGTGTGTGTGTGTGTGTGTGTGTGTGTGTGTGTGTGTGTGTGTGTGTGTGTGTGTGTGTGTGTGTGTGTGTGTGTGTGGGGGGGGGGTGGGGGGGTGGGTATGTGTGTGTGTCTTTCTGGCTGTCTTTTGCATCTGTGACACAGTGATATGTAAATGTACGCAGTAGGCTTCAAAAAGTGCTGATGTGTAATTTTTGATTTGGCACACACACACACAAATAGAAACAGGCACACAGACATTTATAATGGTTATGCGACTAAGAGGCATCTATGTAGAAACAACTGAGTAATCCAGACATAGCTTCATGTATGGTCTATATTATGGGTGTATTTTGGTCATTCTTCTAGCGGAACAGATCAGTCACGCCCTCCTCCTAAAGAGGACTGCTTTAAAGCCATGCTGAGAAGACAAGGTGATTACAACAGCTCTCTTACACCAAGCAACCAGCCACCCTGCTGGGATGCTTTCTGCATCTACCGATACAAAAGACGAGTATGTCCCTAGCCAATACCCTATCCAAGCTTTTCTAAATGAAATGAAGCAGAATAGTACTGAAAGCGGTGCAGAGGTTATACGAGATGCAAAACTTGTTGGGGACTAAAAGACTGCTCGTTAAGTCAGACAACACGAATATAACGAGGTGATGAAATCATGGCAAATGTTGGCTCGATGCTATATCGGTTAGTTGGTGCAAAAATTATGTTTTGCCCTCAATCTACCTCAGATATGGCTCAACATCACGTCTAGCAAACCAATATGAAATGAACTTTACTGCGGTGTCCTCCTGTAGCAGCCTAGTGGGACGTTTTCAGAGAGGTAGCATGTCACCAAGCAGTCATTTCGCTGGAATAACTAAAGTAGAAACACCCTTTACGATCATCTCTTTTAGTTGTACACGCTGGTAGTTTTATTCGATTGTAAAAAATAAAATAAAAAACCAATCCCTTCGCGAGTGAGGCTCCTATTAGGTGACCGGGTAAATGATGAGGCAAAACTCATGATTAAAGCAGATACAACCCAAGTGTGCACCACCCCAACGCCCTTTACCAACCACCTACTCTACAACACCCCTGGTAACAACCTAAGACAACCTACTGCACTCACCTCAAACAAGGGTCCGATCTTATTGCTCTCCAGATACGACTGAATCCTTGACTGTTGTGGAGACGCCATGAAGACACACACGCTGTGCCTTGCGGGAAGCTTGCACGAAATTCAATTACTTCTCCTTTGGTCGGACGGTCCAGTCATCCGTGGCTCATCCCCTGCACACATACAGTCTACTAGCAGGCGAGAGGTTCACTGACTAGGCTCTCTCCCCTCCGAAGCCCGGTAGTGTACAACTCATGTCAGGGAATGATTGCAGATCGTCCTGTTCATTGGCTGCAAGTGCGATCGCCGCTACCGCCCCATCACATATATTACATGCAGCCTATTGGGGTCCCGAGTGAAGGCGACTAGGGGGGCACTTCTCCACACTACCCACTGAGTGTAGAATAAAACAAGGCTGGATTTAGAGATTTGGTTTGCATGGTTGGTCCACCTCCTGGGCTGTGACACTGCGCTCCTCCTCATTACATGCATGCAATAATGTGCGTTCATTTTACAGGCTTAATGTTTAAGTAAATATGTAGTCTTATTTACAAATAAAAGACAAACTAAATCACAATAAATGAAAAGAAGATAATATATAGTGTATAGTGGATCTAAACAGTGTAATCATCTTCTATTTGACTTTACTTTGTCATTATTTATTCTGTAAACATAGCATTTCTGTTTTGAGGAACATATATGGAAAGCTGTTCAATTTGGTAATTAATAAAAAATGACAAACGCAAAGAGGGTTCACGGAAACTATCAAATATGAGCTTATTGTTTCAGCTTTTTAATACGACTTGTTTGCATAGTAAACTACTTTCCATTCTACAACAATGCAGCAAATGCTAGGTTGATAAGTATTCAAAATAAAAAAAACAAACATCAAAATGATATCCTGAGTAATGCCAATACAAAAGAACAGAATATACTCCATAGCTCAAAACAGCCATTAATCTATGACGTGTTAATACTGATGAACAATGAAAAAATATCTCTGTGTCAGGTTACTATCACACAACATCAATTTGCAGTGGAATAAACTGATTTATGAAATCCAAACAATGCGTTCAACAATATAGTGGCTCCGTCCTCAGCAGAAAACCTTTTTTTCTTTCTGTCATTTTTTTCAACGGAACATCAATATTTACAGGCTTATCAACAACACAAGATCACATAAAAAAGGTACACAATTCAATCCACAAAGTTCTTCTACAGTCGAACCAGTGAAGCGATGATGTGTCAGAGGGAAGGCGAATAAATGGAATGGCTAACTCGAAACATGTCAGATTGCAATCCAATAATGTCCTCTCAACAGATATGACTTCACTTTATCTGTAAATAAAAAGCATTATTGTGAAATGAAAATATTGCCCTGTAGGAAACAACAAGATCATTTTAAGCTTGCTACGTGACAACGGCATTGATTGATTCCTTCAAATCTCACTTAGTTTGCAATTTTAAGGCACAAATGTTTTGTTTTGGTTTTATATATTTAATTGAGATGCTTTTTCGCTGAATAAAAAATGCACACTTATTCGGTACAATAGCAAGAAAAAAATATATAGTATTAATTTGACTATGTTCTGCTTTAAAATTATATTTACATATATTCGTCCATGGGTTGAACATTACAAAGGAAAAACCTGGATCTAATGGCAGGTCAACAAGAGAGAGTTAGCCTTCAGTCGTGTCATTCCTTCATGGGCAGGTAGAGGACTCTCTGGAGCGGTTTGACCTCCACAGCCATAGGAAGACACTTTATAGAGCCCAAGTGCATTATGGGTCGCTGTCCGCGGGTGGAGGCTGGCACAGTTTGTACAATCTAAGGGAGGATGAAAAAGAGAGGTTAATCACTAGGAAGCTCAACACAATGTGGTTCATCGTGCATCCTCAGCCCTTTGCGTGCACCCTGGAATCCCAGGGGTTTATAAAAGGTCAGGTCGGTGTCACTACCTCCTCCTCCAACAAGCCTTTAGCTACATTTACTTGATTTCCTGTATTCTTGTTTCTAGTTTCCGGTTCCTGTATTCAACATTTATTGGGACAGTAAGGTTCTTTTTAAATAAAAAAAATCACAAGCACACACAAATAAGTTTTCTTTGTCCTGCGTCATTGCAGGAGAAAAAACAAACTGAAATTGTGCACAACCCGGGGTCCGCCATCAAGGGCACCGGGTCCTTGACTTAAGAATAAATGAAACGTTCCTCACTGCACTACATCACTTCCTGTCAGCCTGGTTCAGCCCCCTGCCCCCACCTCAACCTCAACCCACCCCCTGTGTCCATCAAATATCACGCTTCCAGGAAAAACATATGTTTCTAAGAAAAATCTCAGAGGACCATAGAAATAAATCTCCTCAGCTGCCCAGCGTGAGACTGAGTATGTCTTTTGTCAACAGAGATCACGACATAGGTTTCATCTGCCAGTTAAGGGCTACAAAGGAACAGTAACACGTGGGCCGTCCACACATCACAGCATGTTTCAGCCTGTGTATGGGTATGTGCTTTCAGGGTTCTCCACAGCAACATAGATGCAGAGATTGAATGAGTACGTGCTGGTTTTCAACAACACCGTTTCCCCACTCAAACTGATTTGCATATCAAATGCATCTTCAGATGCGTCGATGAATCCTTGGTGCTTTCCGTCTACCGGCATCAGACAACATTCCTCAGAGCTGTACTCTGTGTTCATATGAAGAGCTTGCAAAAATCACTCAAAGTCCTGATGTGCATGCCAAACAAAATAAGTTTTCAGTCGTGTTGCTCACTTATATTTGCCAAAATTGGATATATATTTATATATATATATATTATGTTGCTGCAGGCGGTTTTTCTGAAGCTCCTTTTACATAAAAGCACTGCAACCCTAAACTTATTTAGACCTGTCCCAGACAAGACAGGTCTCACGTCTGTATGTGAGAACGCAAAGGTACGCATCAGTTGTACCGAACCCTAAACAGATTTTTGATGACCTTAATATGTTTCTACCGCAATATATACATAGGTCAAATCACACTTGGCATTAGGATCAAACATAGTAGTCTCATTATCCTTGTCTATGATTTATGAAATAACGACACATGTCGGTTTTCAGCAAACCCCAAACTGCTTGAGTTTGAGGATGAAAACGAGAACGAGGGCTGGCAGTTCCTGAGAAGCACCGGTAAGTCCCTCCATACGTTCAGGCGGCGTAAATCACCACAGATATATCTAATGAGAGTGGCCGTGCGCTCCCTAGCTCGGACCGCTGCGTCCCAACACTTATCATGGCCCCCAAATGAATGTCTTTGTCAATCTCGCTAAAAGGTTTGCAGCAGCTGAATGTCATGCAGGAGCCCCGCCAGACCCCAGCCGAGGAACCGAGAAGGAGATACCGTCTTTCTTTAGCTTAGCATAGTGTTGCTTAACATAGGCTTAGCCTGCACAAGCTCTGTGCTTTCCCACATACACAAACAAGCACAAATTTGCTTAAAAAAAGTCTGAATTTGTGTCGATTTCTTAGCAGCAGTGAAGGCTCCAGTGGGCATCAAACCCACATCCTTGCCTGTTTGCTGCCATTGCCATGCTACTCCTTAATTAGCCATTGAGACTGACCATATCATCGTAGGTCACAGTTATTGTCAGAATATTTGATAAGGTACTTTAAAGTGAATCACTAGTATACATATATATATATATATATATATATATATATATATATATATAGTACCATACGGTTCAAAACAACCACAAACTCACACAAACACATTGTGTTGACATGACGACATTCTGGGGTTACCTTGGCACCGTGGACGGGGTCCGGTCTCTCACTCCCAGATTCTTGGCAGAATTCTGAACCCTTGCCCCCTGGAAGAAGAAAAGAAAAGAGATGAACATTGAAGGAATCCTTTGTGAACCCAGAAGGACAAAATTGACATCAACAGAAGCTGTAGATAGCAGCAAAGACATTGTCTCCATCATTTCCAGAGACGTCCCCACAAAGGCCAGGGCCCCACAAAGGAAGGTCCCCACAAAGCACCTTATACTCAGAGTGTCTATTGTATAGACTGTATAGAAAACTGGCATGGAGGATTAGGAAACTTTTAGATGCATCAAACATCTGCAAAAATATATTCCTTCCTGATAATCGCTTTGACGCGATTCATGATATGCTAACGTTACCGAGGAGTTGGTGGAGGTTACTGCTTAGCGAGTACTGCTGGAATCAACACCTATGCTTTAAAATAAAATTTTGCACGGTGTGGAATTCAAAACTACGCAATCCACAGATTTTGGAGATCCCCAGGGGGTGGGAGATGAACAGCATTGCAGGTGTTATGGGCTGTCTTGTGGTTAAGGTTGAAATCCCACTACCTAAGCTATAACTTCTGCTTACCGTGGTTTCTATTTTAGGTTCTCTTTGTGTGTGTGTGTGTCTGTGTCTGTGTCTGTGTGTGGTGTGTGTGTGTGTGTGTCTGTGTCTGTGTGTGTGTGTGTGTGTGTGTGTGTGTGTGTGTGCTGCCAGACTCATGTCTTTACTTCGACCATGTTCTATATATGCTGGCCACGCACTAAGCAGGAAGGCACGCAACTACTGGGCACAATATGTGTGTGTGTGTGTGTGTGTGTGTGTGTGTGTGTGTGTGTGTGTGTGTGTGTGTGTGTGTGTGTGTGTGTGTGTGTGTGTGTGTGTTTGAGGTAATATCACAATATCTAATTTGGATTTGAGAGCACCTGCATCTACTGCGTTGCAATGACGTATGCGAAGAACACACACACACTCACAGACACACACACACACACAGACACACACACACACACACACACACACACACACACACACACACACACACACACACACACACACACACACACACACACACACACACACACACACACACAGACACAGACACAGCACAAATTAAATCAGGACCCTACGCAGCTCCTGTGTCGGTGCAGTTCCAGAGCCCCACCAGACCAGGGTTGTGTCATCCACCGTGTGAAACCCACCTCTGTCTGGAGCCAGCAGAACGGAATGATTCCTCACCTGAAGCTCATCACGCTCATTCATATCGACGGACACTAAACAGATCGCGGCCTTGCGAGCCGTGTCTTCAAAGGGCTCTGGTGTTCTGACGTAAGGCCAAACCAAACGTGCACAGAATGCCTTTTATGTACTCCAGCGAGCGTGGCTGAATGTCCCAAAATCCTCGGACTAAGTATAAACCAGGACAGGGTGGTTTGAGAACCATATTCAATGGTCAAAAGTGAGGGGGTTATAGCTGACAGGATAGTGTACATGGGGAAATACTGTAGATGTGTTTTGCCAGACGGATGGTTTATCCTACGTTTGGATTCAATGAGGTTCTGTGTGTCTCAGTAGCGCGCCAGGAATCTAAAACGGAGCTGAGAGTTGAACACTTCCACCCTGGCTCTCACGGTTAAAAGATGAAGAACAAGATGTGAAGAGACAAAAATATTTTCACAAGTGATTTTCCCATCTTGAAAATCTGCATTTGATCCTGAGTACACCTTGATCGGGTATATTTCCATCCCTTAAAAAAGCAACACACAAATTAGCACTTCAAAAAAAATGACACCATCCAAGAAAAAGCCTGCGGGGGTAATATATTGAACTGTGTGCCTGGAGTGAGTAAGTGTGTCGTTCAAAGTAAATCACACGCCATCCACGAAGGATGTCAGCCCCGGGGAATGGATCGGACGCATTTGAATCCGTTTCACAGCTATTCAGGGGAATATGCATAGCAGACGGATGGGTGTCTGCTCTCTGTGATGAGGGGCTCCTATAGAGAGGACTCTCTGACGCACCGGGTCACCTCCGGTGAGCCGGCCGATGAGACCTCAGCCCGTGTTGGTGACGGTGAGGAGTGTTAGGGCCCCGGAGCTATATTTAAATTAACCGGATTCATCAGGCTGACTGAAACGCGAGAGCTCGGACACACCGCTGTAAACACTGAGGCCCGATAAGAGTACGTATGCACGGCAACACGCACACACACACACACAAACATGGTGGTGTGGTTCATACACAATAGAGACACACTCAAACACGCGCCCTCATTCTAGTTGTTTTGGAGAACACCCATAATGCATCTCTCCCATTTTGGAACTCCAAAAAATCCATTATTTTTCGTTCGATATTATTGTTCCCTGTAAGATACAGACTCACAGGGCGGGGCAGATGCTCAGAGCTCATGGGATAAGACAGGCAGAGGGGTAAGGATAGGGGTCTACTGACCCCTTTTAAGGCTACGAAAGTTGGAGTTTGGTCTCTTTTTCCAAGTTTAATTTGATTGAATTCATAAGCATGAAGTATTTTAGTGTTTGTTACTGTACAGTTAATAGGACTGGGCTTTTGTCCAGACCTAGCTGTTATTGAAGTAAAACTTTATGTAACATAATGGAGCTAAATGCGTCATTGCTTTTCATTTCCCTTTCATAGCCCATTGTTTTGCATTGTATCTCATTATAACAAGAAACGTACAGCTTTCCTGACAATCTGCAAATGAACTCACAGAGTTTATGCTAAACCTCCTACCCTTAGTTCATGGACTGCCTTCTTCCCTGTGACTTTCATCTTTATTCATCTTTATGTATGAATATCAAAATCAAACAGAACAAAGAAACATAACAGCAGTTCGTTTTTCTAATCATACCTGCTGTTAGGATACAAGATTACAAGACAAAGTCGGCGTCTAACTGTGACGATCAGTACAAACGACCCCAGAACCGGTTCAACTGCTGCTCTGCTGCTACAGTGTTGCCCAAACCAGTCGGACACATCAATATCTGCAATTAGCTAACAGGTTTACAGTATCCATAAACAGACACAAACACAATATAATCACCCGGGGCCGCTTAGGCAAGCCGTGCTCCCCCTGGTGAATACACTATATTATAGTGAATAATACATTATATTATAGTGAATAATACACTATATTATAGTGAATAATACACTATATCATAGTGAATAATACACTATATTATAGTGAATAATACACTATCATAGTGAACAATACACTATATCATAGTGAATAATACACTATATTATAGTGAATAATACACTATATCATAGTGAATAATACACTATATTATAGTGAATAATACACTATCATAGTGAATGATACACTATATCATAGTGAATACAATATGTTATAGTGAACAATACACTATATTATAGTTGATAATACACTATATCATAGTTAATAATACACTATATTATAGTGAATAATACACTATATCATAGTGAATAATACACTATATCATAGTGAATAATACACTATATCATAGTGAATACAATATGTTATAGTGAATACAATATGTTATAGTGAACAATACACTATATTATAGTTAATAATACACTATATTATAGTTAATAATACACTATATTAAAGTGAATAATACACTATATTATAGTGAAGAATACACTATATTATAGTGAATAATACACTATATCATAGTTAATAATACACTATATCATAGTGAATACAATATGTTATAGTGAACAATACACTATATTATAGTTAATAATACACTATATTATAGTTAATAATACACTATATTATAGTGAACAATACACTATATTATAGTGAATAATACACTATATTATAGTGAATAATACACTATATTATAGTGAATAATGCACTATATTCACCAGGCTCCGTAAGGGGAGGTTGTGGTCCCATTTGGGGGCCCTTCCCTGTTAGTAATCTGCATTACCTTGGTTGTGGTCAGGGTCAGTCATTAGGCCGATAGGCTGCGATTGGTTGTACTTTGTCTCTACCTCCTAAAACACCCAAGGTCAAACACTGCACAGTGTAAGAGAGGCCATTCTGGCACGAAGCCAGCTCCTCTATAGGAGCCGAACTGAACGGCCTAAGCCAAGGTAACGAGCACACAACTACACACATACATACACACAGGCAGGCAATATATATATACACACACACACACACACTCGTGTGTACTTCAACACTTATACACACACTCACTTACACACACTCTCTTCCACTCTCTTCGACACACACACACACACACACACACTCTGTTCGACAGGCACGCACACACGCTCCAACACACACACACACACACACACACAAACACACACACGCATACACACAAACAAACACACACACTCACAACCCTCCCCCACACACACACACACACACACAAACACACACGCACACACACTTTCAAACTTAACTTTCTCTCTATCTAATGCTGCTTTCATTGTCTGGCAGCCTTACAATCAAAGGAGGAACTGAGCTGAGCTGAGTTGAGCACTTCTGCCTCGAAGCTAGTAATGACTAATGAGTATCCAATGCTTATGGAAGGAAGAAACACTACTTCATTTCCCACCATAAACATTAAAAAAGCCTTTCTCACGAGTCTCTCTGGTGAAGCTACTTTAGTTTATTTTACTTAAAAAAAAAAAAAAACTATTTTACTTATTTTACTTAGGGTCACCATTACACGTTAACATCTGTCCATCTGCGCCGCTCTGCATGGAATAATACGCATAAAACAACAGACATCAGCTAAATACAAAGCGATTCAATACATCTGCGTGTGTGCGTTTGTGTGTGTGCTGAAAATGTACACGTGCATTGGTGTTCATGTTTATGTGAATGTACCTACCACCATCTGTCTCCACACCTGCATGTGTCTGTGTGTCCATGTATCTGTTCATGAATGGCCGTGTATATGCTTGTGTATGTGTATGTCTGTTCATGTTCACGTGTCTGTACAAACACACACACACGCGCGTCCATGTGTATTCACGTATGCGTGAAGGTGGCGTGTCTTGCTCGTGTGTGTGTGTGTGTGTGTGTTCACGTTCACGTGCATGTACGCACGTGTCTGAACACACACACATGTCCGTGTGAGTTCACGTGTATGGTTGTGTGGTTGCATGCACGCCGGGTTCGACGAGCCCCTGTTTACCTGTTTCCTCATGACGTCGGTGGCCTGCATGATGCAGCGTGGGGGTAACCCGTGGTTACGGGCAAGGAGGATGGCCTGTTCGAGCGTCACACTCAGCGTACACCTGTTGGTCACACACACAGGACACACACAGGACAACTGGGTCAGGGGCCCACTCACAAAGGGCTCCGGGTACACAGCGCCACAAACAATGAGACTCCCATCCTATTGGTGGAAACCTGTCTGTTCCGCCCGGCGACAGCTGCTTATTATAACACGTTTTTCGTCTGGCCTGATGGTTAGAATTTGTTTTTGTGTGATGTCTCGTCGAGTGGTACATGCTAAAATAAGCTGCTTTAGCCTGAGAGCATGTATGAGGCTGTGTTTGTGTGTGAGGCTGTTTGCGTGTGAGGCTGTTTGTGTGTGAGGCTGTGTTTGTGTGTGAGGCTGTGTTTGTGTGTGTGAGGCTGTGTTTGTGTGTGAGGCTGTGTTTGTGTGTGAGGCTGTGTGTGTCTGTGTGTGTGAGGCTGTGTGTGCGTGTGTGTCTGGTTCGTTCTCCCATATGCACATTCATAGCTATGGGTGAGTAGATGATTATGTATTGTACTTCAAAATATTCCTGTTAACAAAAAACGACCCCCCCCCCCCTCCCTCCGCTGATCAGGTTGAAAAAAGAAGAAAGCAGTACATTTAGAAACGGTAAAAAAGTATTAACTTTTTCGTTCCATGAATACTGAACAGAGGAAGAATATCATCTGCATACATTTTCCGCAGACTCTCTACTTTGTGACATCGAGCTCTCCCGAGGTACACTTGAGTCACAGAGTCAATGTCACGGAGCCAAATGCCATCGGCTGGACGGATCTGTGACGATCTGTTGAGATGTCAACGGAGCGACACGCCGACACAAGCTGAGCAATCGTGAATCATTTTCCGACGCGCGATAGAAGGGCCGCAGCAGGAAATAGTTTGAAAGCACAACTTTCCCACAGGCAGGCACTACCCTTCTGCTCTGCCTCTCCGTCTCCTCATTATTAAGTCGGAGGTTTGGTTTATTTGACTGCAGGGCTCGTACATTGCGACCTCACATCGCCTCCATTTTGGGAGCATAGCAGCATTGGAAGGCTCCTTTTTATTTTGCTATGCTTTTTGGTCGTCGTTCAGCAATGAATCATGACATATTTGGTCATGTTGGGACAAGTTTGTTTCGTTTCAAAAAGCTACATTGCTTCTCATGTGAGACGTGGCGGAACAAAGTTTTCACGAGCCGAGGTGATGGTATATTTATGTTGATTTAGGGTTCTACCGTGCTACGGCTCTCATGAGTCCTCTCAATATGGCCGACGCACAACGAAACGTCCATGATGCATTCTGATGTACGAGCCCTATCGCGGTCGGTGGGGAACGAGGTGTGCCAAGGACGAATCAGCCCCATTTTCTGTGGAAACATCTCGATATTATCCCTTTAGTTTGGGGTGTCATGAATGGAAAATTGCTGTTGACATGAGTCTTGGCTTCATTTGTTGCGACATCGTTAAGAGACACACACACACGTGAGCGCGCTCTCTCTCTCTCTCTCTCTCTCTCTCTCTCTCTCTCTCTCTCTCTCTCTCTCTCTCTCTCTCTCTCTCTCTCTCTCTCTCCCTCCCTCCCTCCCTCCCCTCTCCCTCCCTCCCTCCCTCCCCTCTCTCTCCCCCCCCCCCCCCCCTCTCTCTCCCCCTCTCCCTCTCCCTCCCTCGAGACCCATCAACAGGTGCAAGGGAAGCGGTAACATGCAACACGAGCAATATCAATCCAAGATCCCGCCACGGAAAATTGAATCGTCTTCCCAAACCGCCCCATCGTGCGCCATAACGGATCGCTGCTCCAGGGCCTCTTTCGACCTCCAAAGGCTTTCCAAAATGTCGTTATGTCTTGTTATCTATCCAATGCGCCTCACATTTCTGCTCCGCCTGACGGAAAATAAGCGAACAGCGGTCTGATAAGGGACGCGCAGGCTGCCAGACGCCATCATTTATAATCCGTCCACTCCAGGATTGAACATCCCCCCCCCCGATGGAGGGGATTCACTGAGTCAGCCGGCGGAGCGTGGAGACGCCGGAGCGTGGAGACGCCGGGCTACATCAAGGGAAGAGCCAGAGAGAGGCTTTCAGCAACGCACTGGAGCAGCAAGAACTCAATGAGACTTCTCCTTATCGTCTCCTACCTGTGAGACCCCCTCTTGTTATTTAACCACCCAGCCTTTTTTGTAAAGGCCCTGCAGTCAACCAACACCCGTTGGTATAAAATGCTTTCCGGAATCCTATACCATTCTGATACTAAGGAGAGTTTAGCGTGAGAAGCAAAACGTAAACAATGAAGTGGGAAGTCTGTGATCAAAGTGATCATGAACGTCCCTTTGAAAGCTGTAATCGGTAACGCGTGTTTTAGTGAAGCAAGGAGAGACTGTTTTGATGCTTTGATCGCCCGGACCAGTGTGGTCCTTTAAATATCTCTTTATCCGGGGGGAAAACACAACACAGCCCCTTGAATCTGGAACCCCTCCCTGTGTCCCATCCCTCATGTGTGCCAGTGCCATACCATGGGGGTGATTTATCCCCTTGCCTCTGATGTGGCTCCAGCCCGCTGAACCCTTACAACCCAGAGCCCGGGCCCATAACCATGAATGAAAATAACACGCAGAAAAAAGAACGAAAAACGTAAGAGAAAAAGGGGAAAGAAATAAGTCTGTACTGCATGAAAACGAAATGAGAAAAATCTGAAAAGCGAGGTGAAGAGAAATCTGTTAAACCGGAGAAGAGTGGAGAGAGAGAGGAGTACGTCTGATACTGTGTCCTCTTAAACATGCGTCGAATACCCTCCTTTTTAGCCACAAACTCAAAACAGGTTGAAGGTCAGCTCGACAAGGAGAAAAACCCACCAAGGGTTCCTGGCCCCAGAAAGAGAGTGCAACACATCTGCGTTAAAGTGAGCTCACGGTCGATGGATGCTCAGATACCCGATAGTGAGTCATTTCCTCAAGTACCTTGGAACGTGTACAGCAATGCATAGGCAACTGACGTAATTAATGAGTTTCACTCTCACGCTTGCTCTTGCTGATCACGAGGCCTCCTATGGTGTCGAACAGTGTTAAATTTGAGTAATAAGCCATAGTAATAGACAACACACACACAAACACACACACACACACACACACACTCAAACTCACAAACATAAGGACACTCTCACGTTATTAAAACTCATCCATCAGGCCTGCTAATCAAATCAAGAGCGTGCGAGAAGCCCAACTGGCTGCTGACGCAATTTCCAAGTAGCTAATCGACTGGCTCGGCTTGTTTTTAATTCATCTCCATGAGATATATGTATTTTTGCAACACAAACAAGTCCATGTGCATTGTGTGAAATCATTATCCTCTGTTAATTATTTATGCAGTGGACGTGTCACTCCACAAATCAAAGGTCCATTGGCTACAAATGTTTTCCGTTTATGACCTGCCCTGAGGCAAACAATAGGCCATGGAAAGAACCCCAGTAGGGCAATCAATGAAGGAGTTGGTTTGTTGAAAGCCTATGATTGATGATTGATTATTCATGATCTATGATTTATTTCAGGGTGGTTGCCCAGCTGCAGTGGAGAAGTATAGTAACGTGTGGATTCCCCTTAACCTGCCCCTTAAACAAGCTAACCAGGTATCTGGTAGAACCTGGTTCTACCAGATACCTGGTTACCTGGTGGATATTATCATAGCCATTATAAAGCTTTTTCAGTTTTATAACGGGTATGATATTATCACTTACCTGGTTTAAATTTGTTGTTCAGATAATAAATTCACAGGCAGCAGGCAGCTCAAACTATTAGGTGGGCACTTTGTAAAGTAGTGTGCATGTTAGCTGATAAATGGAAAAGCATGAAACATTTTGTCCAGGGCATAAGATTTAGATGTCAGGCCTGGGATTAAACTCATCTGAACCATTACACACACGCAGAAACATGCGTGATCACACACAGACACACACACACACACACACACAGACACACACACACACACACACACAGACACACACACACACACACACACACACACACACACACACACACACAGGTTTAAGCTTTCCATAATGGCTTTGAATCGCCAGGCGACTCCATCCACACCATTCTATCACACCATCACTCACACACCTCAAGGTGTGTGTGTGTGTGTGTGTGTGTGTGTGTGTGTGTGTGTGTGTGTGTGTGTGTGTGTGTGTGTGTGTGTGTGTGTGTGTGTGTGTGTGTGTGTGTGTGTGCGTGTTATACAGACCTGGAAAAAAGAACAGAAGAGAAGGAGGGAGGGTGAGCTTGAGTAAGGAGTGAGTGAGGGAAATTAATGGAAAAGAGAGCAAGCAATGGTGAGAGGGAGGGAGAAAGAGAGAGAGAGAGAGAGAGAGGCGAGCTGGGGGAAGAGATAGTGAGAGGGAAATGGACTGAGACGGAGTGGGAGAGGGGAGAGATGAAAGATGGCAGTAGGAGGCGGGATCAGGGGTAACAAACTGCCAGGATATTTCCATCCTTATCTATTGATACATGTTCTCCCGTGCAGTCGCAGGTGAAATGAGGAACCACGTACAGAACACGACCTCTGGTGTAGCGATCAAGTCAAGCCTAGGCTGTCCTTGTCCGGCCTGTTATTAAAAACCACACGCCAGCAGTCGTATTCAGCGGGCGATTCACACACCAAGAGAGCACAGCTTACAGAAAATGACCGTTCATCCATGCATTCATGCTCGATTTTAGTCTGGTAGGTTGTCGCTCGGAAGAGGGAAAGAAAGACAGAAAGAAGAGAAAAAAGTTTAAAGTAAAAAAAACAATGGACCGGCAATGCACATAAACCACCCACACCCACATCAACTCACGCACAAACACACATATCCATCCACACACACACACCCACACACACCCACACACACCCACCCACCCACCCACCCACCCACCCACACCCACACACACACACAACCAAACAACCCCCCCCCACACACCCACACCCACACCCAGACTGACCGGTGGACGCCGCTGTTGCACATGACGATGTGCGTGGCTCCGAGGCGGGAGCAGAGCTCCGACGCCACGCTGAGCAGGCCCACGCCCGAGGCGCCGCACGCCGTGCTCTGGCAGGCCGCCGTGCGCCGGCAGCTGATGAAGCTCTCGATGAGGCGGTAGAGCTCGTCCAGCGCGTTCAGGGGCCGCATCAGCTGGGGGGCGGGGGGGGGGGGGGGGGGGGGATTTTAGATTTTATTGTTGTTATTAAACCTTTATTTATTCAGGGAACGGCCATTGAGAACAGACTCTCTTTTTCAACAACGCCCCGTTTACAAAATATATTAAAAAAATCCAAATGCACAACAGATATGAATAGTCGGTCAAACAACCATCACAACACTGCAATACATAGAGTGAATAAATTAATAATACAATGCACATTAAAAACACGTGCAATCCTCAATCGGCCCTTCTGAACTTCTCAGTTGAGACCCATCCCAAGAGGAGGAGAGGGGGTGGGGTTCAGAGTGTAACGCTGGTACGTCAGTAGAAGTGGTCCACGGCCTCCTCAAAGGGGTCCTTTAGTGAGGTACTTGACTCCTACGTTCCCCCTAATGATACCTTTCACAAAGAAACTCGAAATGACTCAATACTAGATATGAAGCATTTAACATTCTTTTAATTACATAATTTAGCGGACCCTTTATCCAAAATAACGCTGTATAAGAAATATGTTGCTAGGAGCCAAGACAGGTAGGGTTGCCAGCTCAAAGGGGACTATTTCCATTCAACTTCTATTAAGTCATCTAGCCAAGTCATTTAGCTCCAGTGGAGTCAGACACCGAAGAGTCAGACACCGAAGACACAGACATCGGTAGGTCAAACAACCTCGTCACTACACTATTCTTGAAAGAAGGTGTGTGGGTGGGTGGGGGGGTACCTGACTGACTCTACACATGATAAACTGACACAAATGGTTACACAAAATGGCTCCTGTGTTTAGTAGTTGTATCAGAGGACCACAGTCACTCACCTTGTCTACGAGAGCAGCCTTAGGTGCAGAGCTGGGTGGCATGTTGGACTGGTCCAAGTAGAAGGCCCTGAGAGGGGGGGGGGGACACAACAACACAGAACAATTACTAATGGAATAACATTGATATGCTAGTAAGTAGACGTTAATAGTGTGATATAGCTTTGCCGCGGCGCTGTCCTCTACGCTCCACTGGCTTTTCGGGACCAAGGTGGTTGTGTTTCCGGGAAAAAAGTAGGCCACCCGCTTATTATGGAGCCCACCATCCCTCTATCAATCATAAAGCTAAGCCGGGCCCCCCAGTTCAGGAGAATCACAGACTAAGCATTTCTTATCCCGGGCAGCTCTCCAAATGCCATTGGCTCATTCATTCATGAAGTCGTGTGTGTGTGAGTGTGTGTGTGTTTGTGTCCTTGTGTGTGTGTGTGTGTGTGTGTGTGTGTGTGTGTGTGTGTGTGTGTGTGTGTGTGTGTGTGTGTTTGTGTCCTTGTGTGTGTGTGTGTGTGTGTGTGTGTGTGTGAGTTTGTGTCCTTGTGTGTGTGTGTGTGTGTGTGTGTGTGTGTGTGTGTGTGTGTGCGCGTGTGTGTGTGTGTGTGTGTGTGTGTGTGTGTCGTATGGGTGTAATTTACGCATCCTGCCATCGGAGGCGCTGTCACGCTGGTATCTTTATGGAGATGGATGGATGTATATGCGGCAACGGGCCCAGATCAGGTTGAATGTTATAAGTGCAAGCTCAGCAGACTATGACTCAATCAAATCTCTGTATGGCGGAGCTGGGGCTAAATATAGCGGCGCATCCACTACATTAAACTGCCACGCAATAAAACCCACACAATCAATGGATCGCATACTAGAGAGTGGCATCATTCGGTCTTCCACACTGAGTGGCTCTCTGAAATGGTACGTGTCACGGCTTCAGCAGGATTTACTTATGTAGGAGGAGTGAGGAGGGTAACGGTGGAGAAGACGAGGGAATCGTTCCTCCAACCGTTTCCTGAGTGGAAGTCGTTCACCTGCATTCATGTATTCTGCGAGTGATTAAAAACCCGGTCGTCATGACTGATACACGATCCGGCATTACGTCATGATGTTAAAAACGAGGATTGACCCAAAGCGACACTGAATCTGATTCATGACACCGGAGTTCAGAGCCGCGCAAAATAAATCAGTCCATCAGGGCAGGGGGGAGATGCAGAGTGTGTGTGTGAGACATCAAGGACGGGGCCTGAACGCTGCCTGCAAGGTGCTGCCGCCTCACCAGACGGATCACATCCACGGGGGCGCTCCTCCCACGCGCATTCACACCCTACCGCCGCTTGACACCATGCCATACGTTCCACCGGGTCCTTCATTGACACTAATGGCTCCTGGTGGATCAGGACATATGAGCGCCGAGCCAAACGGCCAACCGCCGAGAGTAAATCATATTCAACGGAGACAAATTAAAAGTAATCGATACCCGACGACGCAGCTCGGAGCGGCCGACGCCGGGCGGCAAACAGCTGCGCTCGCCGCGGAGTCATCGCTTCTGGCGCCTCGTCGATGCGTCTCCCCGTCTGCGGTTGGGTGCCCTCACGGCGGATCGCCCTCTCACCTTATGCCGCACACCGTCGGGTGACGGAGCGGAGTTGACGAGGGGTTCAGGGAACGCTAACGGCCCGTGTAATTGGTTCAAGATGGCCTTATCGCTCACGAGACGCTCCGGGATAGCAGGGGGGGGGAAATTGCACAGTGCCTCAGCGGGAACCATGCTAACCACTTGAATTCACTCTATAAACGGCTGGCAAGCCCCTCCGACTGTGCTTGAGGTCCATTTTACAGTTTGTTGAATAATACATACAAGAACCGAACATACGGGTCGGGGGGGAAGGGGTGGGAGTTCTTGGCAATGTCACTAAATGTTTGATTTCCTCATTAAGTTTTGAACGGTTAGCACATGCCATTGTTATGGCATAACACTCGACAGTGTTTTGTTCAAGACCAAAACACTCTCAAGTTTGTCCACGAGGCCCATTATCGCTAACGTCTCAACGGGCTTCAGAGACCTACATTCAAATTGGTTGACACAGCCCATTGCGAACCCGCCTCCTGCATCCTACGCCCATAAACAGATACAGGAAAAGCCGCCAATCAGGGAAGAGGAAATAGGCTCTAAAACTCGATTCACCCATGGCGATTAAAAAAACCTTTCACAATGGGAATTTGTTCATGTCCTAAAAACATTTCTTCATTTCGGGGCGGTACAAAAAGAAACACAACTATGATATCTCGAAACCATGGCTGGAATAGGATTGCAGATTGATCTCAGCCACCGACATGCTATTTGTCATCTGGGCCCGGGCAGATCCTGTTTATCTGTCATCTAGCCGGCTCCCTGTACTGCGCCCAGAGCCAACCTTGACCGCGCTCCCCTTATCTGGTGTGTCTGAAAGGTTGGCGCAAAACTGACTGAGAGAGGGAGTCACCTTCAGCAGTAATGGCCGAATCCCGACTAGTGCCACACTGGGCATTTTTCTTTTCTGTACTTATTTTTGAAAATCAGTAAACAAATAAATATAATGCATTCAATTGAAAGTAGTGAATGATTAACATCAACTCTCCCGACGGCCTTGACGAGAACATAAAGACCTCTGGAGGTCCAGAGCCATGAAAGAATGAGTCTGATTTCACCTCATGGACCGTTTAGGTAAGGCCTCCATTATGTATTCTGGCCGTGTTATGTTTTGTCAAACCTTTTGGGAACTCAAGAAAAAAATATTGAAAATAAATGATGGCTGAAGAATAGCAAGCTAAGCCTACACACTATGCAGATACATGTCTTGCTGTGGTTTTACAGAAACCTATCTTGCTGTGGTTTTACATGTTGGACATCGCTCATCGGAGCGAGTATGTTAGTGCTATCCAATGCGGTCCTCATGAAATAAAGTCATATTCCCCCCACGTTTGGTGCCACACTAATTATCCGTGTCATTTGGAAAGGCGATACTCACTCCTCGAATGCGGGTTCACATCATCGTTAAGCTTCAGGGGTCCCATCTGAGCGGGGTTCGAGAGAAGCTTAAGATAGCATAGAGTTAGCCTAGTAAGTTCCCATGACACAGCCTGCTCGCTCGTAAACGACCACTCTCCTAACCCGCAGGCAACTCTTTAAAAACCAGAGTTGTCGTAAAGCTACAGCCTCGCTACTCCTGTTAAAATCTGCCGGACCTTAGTGAAGTCCCAACCCGCCATCTTGTGAAACTAAATCAACGAATCACAATAAAACGCCAGCAGCCACCACTGAGACAGGCATGTGGATTTCCACTTATCCAGAGACATTTCAATGAAAAAAAATCGGCGGAAAGAGCTACTGGTACGGCAATCATGTTCTCACATCTCTGTCCTGTAATAATGAATAGGGGGGTCTCTCCCTCCCGCGACCTCTAGCCCTTCAATTCTTACCCAGGGCGCTAATGGAGGAGTTGGCTGGGTGCCAGGGAGGGCCTGCTCAGCTTTCAGCCGGCTTGCTTTTATTGAGCCTGCGAGGCCACTCAATGCGCCCTGTCTCTTCCTTCTTAACAATAGGACGCTGCGGCCCCCGTACCCCCCCAGCACAGCTGCGTTAGAGACGGCTTGAGTGTCGGTGGATTTGAATAAAAAAAAAAAAGGGAAATAAAAAGCAGATGTTTTCATGGGAACGGGAATTCATACCCCGACGTTGACAGTTGGATCACTAACACGTGCGGAGGGAAAGCAGCGTTACAGCCGCGTGTCGTCAGCTTTACAAAAACTAATCGGAATGAAGTTCGTTATTAAACACCCCATTACAATGACTGTTCCGACACATTCAAACTTTATCGTGGGTGAAAAGGCCAGGAAAAAGGTTTGGGCATGACCTATGACACCCCAATTTCCCAAATTGCCCCCAGTCGGTTGTAGACAGTAGAGGGAGACGCCTCCACGACCAGTGCGGTGGACGACGATAGTGTGACTTCAGCTCCACACCAAAGAAGAAGAGCACATCGCTCCACCTCTCAAACACCATTCGGATTGAATGTCAACGGTACAAGGTGTGAAAAGAAAACGCATAATTGCACTCAGCGCTGTCTCAACAGCAGGGAGGACTTCAGCGCTTCAAAAGCTTCGGACGTTGGAGTAAGAATGTCACAGGGTCAATTCGTCACCGCTGCTCCACTCCAGCGGACGCTAACGTCTCTAATTGCACGACGGTGAAAATAGCCGTCGTATCCATCTGGGGGAAATGGCAGTGGGGGAAGTCTTGTGTCTTTCAAGAAAGAAATTAAAACTAAAGCGAAGATATCTATTCATCCATCCTACGGATCTAACTTTGAAAAAGACTTGCTATATTTTGGCTCGACTTTTGATCCACAGCTGACAGATACTCCAACGCAGCCACAGAGTTTAAAACAAGACGTACCTGGTAAAACGAAAGAATGAAAGGGGTACTGATGACATCAATTGTACACATACTATACTCTCTCTCTCTCTCTCTCTCTCTCTCTCTCTCTCTCTCTCTCTCTCTCTCTCTCTCTCTCATGAGAAATCAAACAGCACATGTAGCTATGAATATATTAGCAGGCCCTTCAGGTCTGTATTTAAATGTGTGTGTTTGTGTGTGAGTGTGTGTGCATGCGTGTCTACGTGATTGTACGTTTGTAGTTTTGTTGTGCGCCTGTGGGGCTGCGTCTGTGCATAAATAAGCGTGTGCCCGACACGTGCTTCAATAAGCCGCGGCCTCAGTTTGAGCTGTGTTCCTTCCAGCTCGCTCATTGGACATTAATCACGCCACAGATAAAGGCCTCAACAGAAATTAAAACAGAGATTGCCGGGGGGGGAGGGGGGGGGCTACAGATCAATGTCTACGTCAGCCAGGCACGTTCACAGTGCTCGCCGTCCAGAATAATAAATTACCAGGGCGAGCGCGGTTTCTTACCGCAATTTCCGAGAGAGTGTGAAAGTGAAGCAGAATCAGTTTGAATAGAAGAGGAGACTATTATGAGGGGGCAGGGTTATTTCTGTTGATGCATCAATGCAATGCGAGTACGGCCAAATTGCTTTTTCCGTTTCAAAGAAAATGCTGAATTGTGTACAATGAATTGGGTGGACCCAATTCAGCGTTTCCTTTTGAAAGACATTTTCACTTCATCCCTCATTAGGGGATACACAATGACTTTACCATTTCATATTTTGTCCCTGATGCTTTCATTAAACAGAAGGTAGCGGGGGATAGGCGTGGGGATCAAACCCAGAATCCTTCGGCATGGGAGTCGAACTCCATGACCCCACACGATACCGTTCTACTATAATGTAGAGGTAGGGAGTTTGGCCCGACGTTAAACTATTTCCACACTACATCCTTTAATGGACAACAGAACCGCGGGGCAGAGCGCGCACACGCACACACACACACACACACACACACCTCAACGTTTCTTTTTTCTTCTCCTTTTGCCCATGTCACCTTCACTCTTTCTTCCCGTTGATTGCTCTTGCCAGCCTCATAGGGAGAGCGCCCAGCTGTGCCCGGACCTCGTGGACCGAATTTCAATGCAGTCCGCCTGAAAACGCTATTTACAACATACATACACACGGCTGCTCAGTGGCATTGGACCGCCTTCTCTAGGAGCCTAATGATGCTGCATGCGTGTGTACAAAATAATTCATGACACGAGAGTCAAATGAAAAAAGCCTTCTATGTCTATTTCTTACGTATCTATATGTATGTATTTTATCGTTCCCCGAAGGCATTCTACATCCGTTTTAGTTTTTCGCAGTAAACGTCAGTCTTGGCCTCGACTGGACAGCGATTGATTTTGGCAGCCTTGCGTTGAACACAAAACTCCAGCCAATCAGAATAGTAAAGCACACATCTTCTTATCTGAGACAGGCCCTCTTGTGCAGATTTCTCTTCATTATTTAACATTGTTCTTCAGTCAATTCCTGAAAATAACACTTCTGATTGCTCCATATGTTGCTATTCCTTCGTACTCTTGTGCTCCATAGTGCCGCAGGGCCCCTGGTTCCTCGTGAACCAAACTCGCTTTCCCGAGCGCTGATTGGTCCCCTAGCATCTTTACATTTCTTCAAAAGGCTTTCATTGGGATGGAGGCCAGAAAAGAGAGCAGGCAGAAACAGAATGTGAACCGGACCCACAGGGCAGATTTAAAACTGCCCCGTCAGGTGGATTTGAGTGTCCTGTGGGAGGCGCCACCAAATACACTGTACTGTTATCATTAGTATTATATTATTTATTAAGGCTACTACTGATCTGTTTATTGGAACGCTTCCATGGCTCAGGACCAACCTCTGATCATTTTAAATGTTGCTGACCCACTGAGAAGAGGGAAGTGGTGTGCTCCTACCATCAGCCCTCTGATTAATGAGGATTGTCTTTACTCTACTTTTTCCATCATGCAAACCGTCAACTGCTCACACACTCTATGTATACAAAAGAGACGGGCGTCAGTGTGTTAACATACAATGAAAGGTACGTTTGAAAAAGGTGCTGGTGATGTAGCACACGATATAATAATAAAAAACAGACACATTTAAAGACTTTTTTTTACCTTTC
>NC_082404.1:5708528-5721028 GCF_031168955.1 Gadus macrocephalus | reverse complement strand
GGTAAATCGATTCCATAAAGATAAAAGCAAATGTGATGCGTTATCAAATCAAATATTTTTGTGACAAATGGTGGTCAATGTGGCCCGGGAAAGGGAAGTCTGGGGCCCCCTGCTTGAGCTGCTCCCCCCGCGACCCGACCCCGGATAAGCGGTCGAAAATGAGATGAGGTGGTGTTTTTGTGACACACCTTCTGTGGCCATTGGCGTCCTTTGCCCTTGGCAAAATTCTGCTTTTATTATCATCATCACTAATGTGTTTTTATGGTACTTAAACGAGCCTAGTTTATGTACAGAAGGACCATGTCACGGTGCACCTTTAATGATGAAACTGAATCCACACACAGGCTCTGCCCTCTGCAGCACGGCTCTCCAGCCCTCCCTCTCCTCATGACTACACACTCTGCTACCCGCCACTACCGCCACCACCACCACCACCACCACCACCTCCTCCACCCAGTAAACCTCCACCCCCAACCACAACCATATCCGCCCAGTGCCCCTACACAATCCCCCCAAACCAGCGCCGCGACACCACCACCACGTGCACCACCACCTCACACAACCCCCAACACCACCAATCCCACCACCCCCTCCCCCAACCACCTCCGCCCAGCTCCCCTACCCCCCCCAAACCACCACCACCACCACCACCACCTCCTCCACCCAACACCCAACCGCCACCACCACCAGCACCAGCACCAGCACCTCGTCCTCCACCCAGCGCCCCTACACCCCGACCCACCACCACCACCACGCCCTCCAGCGCGGCCTGCACCCCGCCACCTCCCCCTCCCGCCGGCGCCCTACACCCCAGTCCCAGTGCAGCGGCCCCGGGCTGTCGGAGCACATCTGCTCCCCGTTACCTCCGGAGCCTCGGATGTCAGTTCAATCAGGCCCCTCCCCTCACCGCCGGACTGACTGACAGGAAGAAAGGGAAACAACGTTTTGTTCTCCGCTCGCGTGCCACGACGTCACTGTGTTTTTTCTTTCTTGTTAAATAAATCAAAGAACGGGGGGGTTATTGTCCCCGGACAAGGCGAAGTGTGTCGAGATGGATGTTTTTAACGTTTGTTAGGGTGTGTGTCTTTTTTCACGCCGGCTGAGGTAAGGCACACCGGACGCATGACATCCAAACACACACACACACACACACACGGACACACACACATGCATGCATACACATAGTGTGTGTGTGCCTGTGCGTGTGTGTGTATGTGTGTGTGTGTGTGTGTGTGTGTGTGTGTGTGTGTGTGTGTGTGTGTGTGTGTATGTCCTGGCAGGGGACCGATACGCTTTAATTAGACGGGTGACATTTCTCCCACTGAACACAGACCCCCGTCCCCGTCCCCAGCGGAGAAAGCAGAACAACCAGTCGATACAATAAGAGGAGGCACCAGAAGAAGACAAGAGAAACGCCGATATTCCTATTCTTTATTAAATGGCTCCAGCCTCCCAGGAGACATGGCCAATTGATCGCATCGCCGAGATAAGGACGGGCCACTGTTAACAAAGCCCTGACCTACACACACACACACACACACACACACACACACACACACACACCGATCCAAATGACTCAGCATTTATTCTGTAAACACACAGAAAGCCCTCAATAATGGGCTTTTGAATAATACACATAAGATGACAACACAAGGCGGTAACTCTCCACACTTTGGCATCCTGCTCTCTGCCACCAGGCTTCCGACCCAATTAAAACTGATCCACAGGATAAGCCATTGCTGTTATCTGGAAGTCGTGTCGCAGGATATCTACCTGAAGAGGCAGATGGCTGCCGTCATTCTAAATCATGTCTCCCTCCCCTCTCCCCACCACGCCCCCTAAGGCAGACTTCCCCTAAATAACCTGATGAGGTTTGGCTGTGGGCTGTGTTCTGTGTCTAATTATCTGTACAATCAACGGCAGATGTTGGGCCCCCCCGTCTGTGTGTGTGCGTCAGGACGGGCCCCTCCCAGGTACCCAGGGAAGGATCATCGTCTGGCAGGGCCTCACACACGCAGCTCGTGCGGATACCTGGGCCTCTCTCTCTCTGCTGACTTCCCCAAAGTTTCAGAGCTCGTCCTCTGAAAACCTTCCATCGATAGTATCACTTACGCCAGCCGGAAGGGAGACACCGAGCACAACATGCTGCCGGCAACTTAACGGAGCGGAGGTGTCCCGTACGTGGACACGGGACACCGAGGAGACGGAGGGAGAGCAGATTGGGATGCGGTCGCATGGCAGGAAAACTCAGAGCGTGCCCTCTGGGTTAACCTGTGTGCTGCTAATGATGATGATGTGGGTTTGTGTGTGTGTGTGTGTGTGGTTGAACTCGTTGGATGCACTCCCTCAACCGACTGTAACCTCATTCATTGCACTCTACTTGTAATGCTGGATGATATTTCACTTGGTTCTGTACCTTCTTTAAGCCCTTTGTTATTTTCCCTATGTTTCATTTTTAAGCTGCTTTGGCAATGTTTATTTTCCAAGCCGATAAAGCTCTTGTGAATTGAGAGATAGAGTGAGAGAGAGAGAGAGAGAGAGAGAGAGAGAGAGAGAGAGAGAGAGAGAGAGAGAGAGAGAGAGAGAGAGAGAGAGACAGAGACAGAGACAGAGACAGAGACAGAGACAGAGAGAGAGAGAGAGAGAGAGAGAGAGAGAGAGAGACCACATTTGGCTTTCATGGTAGCTTTGTTACCATGAAGTAACATGTAACTTTGCAGATCGGAGGGTAATTGCCAAACAATATTTCCGAATTATAGATCTATCTCTGGCGGCTAGCATTGATTTTATTTTATTTATCTGATAAGCAGTCTGCCTCACCGGACAACCTGTCGGCCCCACCTTATCCAAGTCTGCATCTTACCACAAACATCATTTATCTTCCAACAGCGTGCTAAATGGCACAGCTATGACACCCACACTCCATCACCACAAGGACTGCAGAAGATCGCGTTACAACTTTCGCTTTGTTTGTTTTCTGTACCAGAAGTATAACAAAGGTTTTCCATTATGCAGGTTCCACATCTCCATTGTATTAAGTCATCCTCGCCTTGACCAATCAGGGAGAGTCTCCTGTGCATTGAAGGAGCCAATGGGAGCTGTGAGGTAATTGAGAACAACAGCTCTACAGAAGGACTTAATCAGGCCGGGCGACAACCGCTCACACACACACTCACACAAAAACACACACACACACACACACACACACACACACACACACACACACACACACACACACACACACACACACAATGTGTGCTCTCATCCAATACCCCCCCCCCGCTGTTTACACACAACCAATCATCAAACATTCCCGCTGTGTCTTTCTCAGCCAATCAACCTTCAGGAAACTGCTGGGCTGTCCCGTTGTTCCAAGATAGCAAACATGCTATCTAAATGTATCGCAGGATCCCTTTCTCCAGTGCCATTGGCTACACGAAGCCAGATAAGAAACACGTGGAGGTCTCGGCCTCCGTGTCAGAACACACAAACAAAACAACGAAGAAGGACGTTTTCCTACATGTTGGTGTCAACCAGACGCCACTTGTGTGTTTCTTTGTGTGTGTGTGTGTGTGTGTGTATGTGGTGTGCGTGTGTACGTCTGTATATGTGTGTTTGTGTGTGTCTCAGTGCTGTATGTGTGTGTGTGTGTGTGTGTGTGTGTGTGTGTGTGTGTGTGTGTGTGTGTGTGTGTGTGTGTGTGTGAGTGTGTGTGTTTAATGAGTTGTGTCTGAATGTGTGAGTTTGGTGAGTACAGGTTTTTGTGTTTGTGCGTGCGTGCGTGTGTATGCATCTGACTTTGGTGAGTGGCGAGTGAATGTGGGCGAGTGTATGTGTGGGTAAGTGTACATGTGCGTGCGTGCGTGCGTGTGTGTGTTTCATACCTCAGCCTCTTGTAGTACTGCTTGACTTTGTCCAGTGAGGCAGCGTTGATCTGAGCCTGGTATTCCTCCACGGACACGTTGTCCCGGTAGTAGTACCCTTCCATGCTCTCCAGGGCTGGGGGGGGACGGAGAGAAAGGCGTTGCCGTCCGTGCATGGTTTAATACAGCCATTCAATATGATGTATAGCGCAATGTCGTATATGCTTATTGACTTTTTATTTTTATTGTTGTTGTTTATGTTATGTTTTTTGGTGTGATCATTCAATTGCTGTGGAACTTGAGGAAGAAAGAAGAAAATGTGCGAGAGATAGAGAGAGAGCGAGAGCGAGAGCGAGAGCGAGAGAGAGAGAGAGAGAGAGAGAGAGAGAGAGAGAGAGCGAGAGCAAGAGCGAGAGCGAGAGAGAGAGAGGGCGAGAGCGAGAGCGAGAGCGAGAGAGAGAGCGAGAGAGAGAGAGAGAGAGAGGGAGTCGGATAGGGAAAGAGAGAAAATAAGTAAGAAAGAACCAAAGAACGAACAAACAACAAACAAAAAAAGAATCAGGGCAGGAAAGTGGGCATAGTCATCGCAGGCTGGTAAGCGGCCCCGACGCGTCCCTGCACCTTGGGTGAAGAGCACGGGGTAGATCCTGAAGCCGCCCCCGTTCCTCAGCCGCTGGGGCAGCTGGGAGAAGTAGAAGCCCTCCAGGTAGAAGCAGACCTTCAGAGCCTGGCGGGTCCCCTCCACCTGGTAGGACACGGGCATGTCTAAGGGGACGGGAGGGAGGGAGGGAGGGAGGGAGAGGGAGGGTTGAGGAGGGGGGAGTGGGAGAGGAGAGGAGGGGAGAGGAGAGGAGAAAGGAGGGCAGAGGAGGGGAGGAGAGGAAAGGGGAGGAGAGGAGAGGAGAGGGGAGGAAACAGGAGGGGTGGGGAGGAGAGGGGAGGAAAGGGGAGGGGAGGGGAGGGGGGAGATAGAAGAGGAAAGGGGAGAGTGGCGAGAGGAGCAGGGAGACGAAGATAAGAAGGGGGGGAGATGGGAAGGAAGAGAGGGGAGGGGAGAGGGGCGAGGGGAGATGGATGGGGAGGGGGGGGGGGGGGAAAGAGGAGAGCGGAGAGATGAAATGGAAAGGGAGGGGGAGGAGGAGCAGGGAGGTCAGGACAGGAGTAGAAGGAGTGGAGAAGACGATGCATAATTAAATCTAAAACCCATCACCGTCACAAAAAGTTTCCCTGGAAATAACTTTTAGGGTGAATAATTAAAGTCCTCATTATACGGCGTTATTTCCATCGAGCGCTATTAAAAGCCCGATCCATTCTGTTAAATATTACATTCAGGCTAATGACGGACCTAATTACAGTTCCACATGACGGATCTGCCCTCGCGGCTGCAGTCTACCTACTTGCCACCAGAGGCTCCCCTTCAAACTGCCGGAAGTAGAACGTCACTTTCTCCAAGTCTATCAACGCCACCTGAGTGTCCTCCAGCATGGCCTGCTCATCCGTCTGTGAAGGGAGAGAGACACACACACTCTAGGTTACTCCGGAACCACAGATACATGGGTGCGTGTGCGTGTGTGTGTGTGTGTACGTGTACGTGTACGTGTGCGTGTGTGTGTGTGTGTGTGTGTGTAAACCAATCATCACATTTTAATACTGATGCACAGGTACAAATAAACATGTGCGCCCCTCCAGGTGTGTTTGTGTGAATGTGTGCGGGAGTGTGTGTACGTGTGGACGTACACGTGGCAACGGATGCCTTCTCCCAGCTGTATACAAATACCTGGGGAAGTGTGTAAGCATGTCCGCATCCCTGCCAGTGTGTTTATGTATTATGTAGGCCCATGTGTGCGGGAGTACGTGTGTATTTCATGGCGTCTGTATCCTGTGTCCCACACATGTATGCATGTTCCCCGTTTCCTCTCCAAACAGCCGTCCTAACAGCCGCGTATGTAAACAAGCACATCTGCTCCTCACTGCTCACAGCGAAGCAAGGCCCGGCTAGAGAGGGTCCACACCTTGCTTTCAATGCAGGAAACAAAGTCCTTTTCCCCCCAGTACGTGTCTCCCGCTCTCTTTTTAATTCAGCACATCTCCCCTCCCATCCTCTCCACTTATGTTGTCCTTTCACTTTCCTTAGTGGCTTGCCCTTTAAGTTTCTCTCCTCTGTTTACCACTCCTCAACCTCTCTTGCGTCTCCCCACCTCTTTATCCTCTACTGCTCCTCTCCTCTATGCCTCCTCTCCTGTTCACCTCTCTAACTCTCCTTCCCTCTCCCCGCCTCCCTCCTTCTCTTTCATCCTCTCCTCTGCCCTCCTCCGGTGTCCTCTACCTCTCCTCTCTGTGGCGCGCAGGAAGGAGTCGGGCGGAGGAGTGAAGAGGAGGAGGGAGGAGAAGACATGAGAGGAGAGGAGAGGAGAGGAGAGGAGAGGCGAAAGCATGGAGGAAAGGAGAGGAGCGAAGAGGTGAGGAGAGGAGAAAACATTAGAGAAAAGGAGAGGAGAGGAGATGAGTGGAGGGGCGAGGAGAAGAGAGGATAGGTAGGGGGGATTTGCTCCCACGTATTTCCTGCCACCAAGGGACGACTCGAGAGCTTGAGAGTGCAAACAAAGATAACCACGCGGGCACTCAGAGGCACACAAAAGCAACCGCAATTACCCACAGACCGTCACCGAGCAGCATGCAGCCTCTTCATGTGCTGTCCTCAAATGGGGCCCACTGGCACGGCAGTGTCACTGGAAAGTTACACCGTTTCCACTTTATTTGTGTGTGTGAGTGTGTGTGTGTGTGTATGGGTGTGTATGTGTCACAGTATACCTTTAGACATCCTTGAGCAAGGCACTGCTAACCTTGCCCTGCTCCTTGATGGCCTGGATATGAATTCACTGCAAGTACTTTAAGATCTAAACATCTGCCACCTGACTGATAGTAAGGACTGTTATCGACAACGACAACACAATTATGATTTTTTAAATATTTTTTAATGATGAGTGTCGATACGATATGTTTACTGCAATTCGGTAAAAATACGAAATCACAATCATTTTAAGATTTTATAATTTGTATGGCTTAATGTACAGGTTAAACGTGGGGGGGGGGGGGGGGGCTGAAGGTTGTACAGGTCTGTCAGTGTCCAACTGTGGCTGAAGCAAACAGAACTTGATGCACATCAAATATAGGCAAATACAATAAATTGTACCGTTTTTTCGTCAACCTGACAATACAAGTATTGCAGAGGCAAAGAAACCCGATACTCCGGTGAATCTATATTTTCCCCCACCCCTTCTGAATAATAAATAGTAAAATCGTGTATTGAGCATAACTCATGAAGGAGCAGGATGAAGGAGCAAAGCGATTCAAAGCAGAGAACTATAGTGTACTTCCAAGCTATCGAGTCCGTCGGTGTAGAGATAGTGAAATGAGAAGAAGGAGGGGAAGATTGAAAACAGGTGTAGGGAAGGAGAGTAAGAAAGGTATGACTGTGTAATGAGGATCTGGGGTAAAGCCTGCATCACACCCAAACGTCAATAAACGGACTACACGCCCCAGTGCCAAAGTACACGCTTGAAGAATTTCCTGTTGCTATAATTTCCACCCAAAAAGGAAACACAAATACCGTTTTCATTAGCAACTTCCTGTCCGTCACGTCACGCTGCATCGACATTCATCTGTGTCTGCATTATGCAGGCCCGTGGTTCATTCATGTAAGCCAGCAACATGTTCTCTAGGGCTTGTACGCATCGCAATGACCACCACCATGATGGAAGCATAGGAGCTTGGGAATGTCAGTTATTGTGTTGGTAGTCATGGTATATTAGTCATTGTTTATCAATTAGTCCTGAAATGAATTTGTCATTATGGGGAGAAATTGTTGTGTTTGAAACTGCCACGGCGTTTCTCGAGCGAGACATGTGTATTCATCAGCCTAGCTTACGGTATATTAACTTTGGTTTCGGATTTTACAGTACTACAACTCTCAATATGGTGGAGTAATGCTAAAAGAAAATCCAATGCAGATGGTGTACTAGCCCTATTGAACGTTTTTCTTAGTTGTTTCTGGGTTAAGAGGGGACGTATCTTCGAAAGCAAGAATAAGAGGAGCATGACTCATCGGACCAAGACATTAAAAGCACGTCCATTTTAAAGCCACTTTACAGAAATTTTGCGAGACAAAGTGCGAGGGGTTGTTCTCTTTGCAGAACGATCCGAGCTCTGACTCTGACCGACCGCGGCTATATCCGTAGTCACGTCATGTCCTCCCCTCGAGGCTAGCCACTAATCCCGCGTGGGTCAAGTCCAGACATGCCGGTCGCATCTTGGCCTCACCAATGCTCTTTCCAACAGCTCTTACTGTTGCAAAATGAAAATTTGAAAATGGGAAAACGGCAGCCTTCGATCTCAGACGTGAAAGCTCAGGCTCATTATGAGTCGTGTTGAAGCTACCTTTCGACTTTTTAGCAGCAAATCAGGTTTCCGGCTAAAACCGGCTCATGGATTATGTATTCTTCATATTTTAAAGCGTGATGTGTGGTGTTCAGGACTGAAACCTTGCCTGTTTGGCAGGGTGAGAGTAAGCAGTGAGGCAGGAGAGCTTTCGTTTGGCTTGATAACGCGCCCAAGCACCAAAGCACCCACGCACGCACACACACGCACGCACACACACGCACACACACACGCACACACACGCACACACACGCACACACACGGGGGTGTTTACAATGCTCTGAATGGGGGATAATCCCTCTTGGAAGCCCCTCACTTTGATGCTTGTTTTTTCTAGCAGAAAGGGGTCACAGGCAGTGCAATAAATACTGTCCAGATTCAGTAACACTACGACAACATAAAGTTGACCGGAAAGTAAAAAAAATAAAGAGGCACATTTGATAAAGATTGTGCACATGTTGCATGCATTCGTCCCTCTAACAGCACACCGCTTGAAGGCTTTTAAAATTCAAACCTACCTGAGTCGCTGGACCTGGATTCATTATGATCACCCTACTTTTGTGGTCTACTTTATTCCCCCGTCTTTTCTATAATATATTCCTCTACAAAAGCACAGGTGTTTTCCCAGTCCTTAACCAGAGAGCGTGTTTTAAAGGAGGGCAACGATAATGACCTTTGTATTACGGCACAGTATACGATTTTGGGCTTCAAAGGAAGAAATGGATTGAAACGGATTGCACCAGATTGCCATGTTACCATATTTGCAGTCAGTACACATAAACACCACACATATAATACAGTTTCAGTCTGTTCTTCTAGTCTGGCGACACGCATGTTCACCTGTGCTTCTCTCAAACGTCTCAAGCAAGGGCCTCATCGTTACATCGGCCCCCGGGGCCCGGCGGTACGAATCCCGGACACACGCGTACAGTGTCGTCCCCAGGCGCTGAGGAGCAAGGCAGTGTCTGTGCAGGGCCCTCACCAGGTGGGGGGAGAGGAGGGACTGGAAGTGGAGCAGCAGCCCAGCGCTGGCGACCTGCTCCAGCCAGCGGCGGGCGCCCTCCTGGGGCTCCGGGGGCTCCGGGGGGTCCTGGCTCTCCGGCTCGCGGTCCCTTCCGCCATCGTGGAACTGAGTGGGAAAGCATGGGAAACACAATGGTCAGATGAAGAGTTGACCGCTGGAGTACGAAGATACAGTGTTACATTTACATTCACATTTAGGGCATTTAGCAGACGCCGTTATCCAAAGTGAATTACAATAAGTTTGTTTCTCTTTCTTTCTTGGTCAGAAGAAAGAGAAACAATGTATCGCTGTCGGTACAGTAAGGATTTTGACAGAACCAAGTGCAAAGCCCCAACAACCGCTAGGTTAACCCATCCCCCAGACACAACAAAGATCGCTAGGATAAGATGCATTACAATGCTAAGTACTATGTTTAAGTTCAAGGACGTACAACATACAATAAGTGCGTAAGAAGGGTGTGTGGGGGGGTAAGGGGGGGAGACGATGCAGAGTTTAGGTGAACTCTGAACAAGTGAGTCTGGAAGTATGCCACTTGGTAGACGCTGTTAACCAAAGCGTTTGACAATCGTCTGGTGGCTGCCCGCACCCCGACAGTGGTGATGCCCTGCTCTACCAAGTGAGAAATTGCTCATGAACTGGTGGGCTGTTAGTATGGTGAAGTGGTTTCACCTGGTTGAGCACGGCCAGGAGATGCTGAGAGAAGGCACACACGGCCGCCACCAGTGACTGACAAAACACCATGTCTCGCCTTAGCTGGATCTCAGAGTCTGGTAGAGCAAGCCAGGGCACCATGGAGAGAGAAAGCGAGAGAGAGCGAGAGAGAGCGAGAGAGAGAGAGAGAGAGAGAGAGAGAGAGAGAGAGAGAGCGAGAGAGAGAGAGAGAGAGAGAGAGTGAAATAATTAATCTCAATGGTTCATGCTATACTTATTATAGTGCATGACAAGCTGAAAATGAAAACCGGTCGGACAAAATCTTGTCCAAGCGTGAGTGAATTATATTAGCTGGCTGCGGATGGTGTTTTTCGTTGATTATAAAATAACTTTTGGGTTACATTTTAAATGGTAATAGTTTGGGGGGGGGGGGGGGGGGGGTGGTGATTAAAAAGCTTTCTTCTACCTTTAGGTCTGCTGGGTAATAAATATTAAATGTAGTCTACATCAGAATAAAGGGCAGGTCTGCCCTAGCAGAACATAATTGGCCTGTATAATATTTTAATGAACATAAAAAAAAGAGCATGAATGAATAGTGAGACTTAATTAATCTCAGCGAAAAGGTGATTTATGTTCTGATGAAAAGATATATTGAGGTGTTCTGTGCTCGGTGTAAAAATAACAAAACATAACATCGAGATGGATACCACTCATTAGCACTGATCTGAAATTCAGTGTGTAATGAGTGTGACCGGTATTCAGATTGTGTACTCATGGGCAGATAGTGGACTCTATGGCTCATTCATTAACCAAAAAGTTATTCAAACGTCCACAAACACAAAAACAGACACACAGACACACACTCCCTTGTTTACAACTCTTGGTCAGTATACTTGATCGGTTGTTTATTTTAATTGGACGATCGTTTGCGTTGGTTTAGTATTGGGGGTTGGCATAAAAGCGGCTGTGTGTTGAATTTACATAAACATGAATACATTCATATATTTGTATTAAAAACAAAAGGACGGGATTGAGCAACACCGACCCGTGTACTGCAGTAGGACCAACAGCAGCCGTGTCTTCACCTCTGTGGGAACAAAAACACACAAAACACACTCCATCAACTCCAAAACAAACAATAAAGTCGATGATCGACCTCGATTACGCAGCCCCGGTCTGTAAACCAGAACCCTGTAGAGTTATATTATGAAGAAAAGACCCAACTCCTCCTTCATCACCTCCTCCACTCTCCGCTCTTGATTCTCCACCTCCTCTCCAGCTCCTCTCCACTCTCTCCCCTCTTCTCCCTCCACCTCCTATCTCCAGTGCCTCCTCCTCTCCCCTCTCTCCAGCTCCCCTCCAGCTCCCCTTTTCTCCCCACCTCCTCTCCAGCCCTAACACTCTCCCCTCTTCTCTCCCACTTCTCTCCAGCTCCGCCTCTCTCCACCTCCTCTCTCCCCCCCTCCCTCTCTCCCCTCTCAGCTCAACACTTCAACTCGCAGATGTTTATCTTCACATGTGGGGGTGGGAGCCAATATCATAAAATCAGCCCCCCAGGAAAGAGAGAGGAAGAGCTGGAGGGAGAGAGAGAGAGAGAGAGAGAGAGGAAGAGAGAGAGAGAGGAAAGAGAGAGAGAGAGAGAGAGAGAGAGAGGAAGAGAGAGAGAGAGAGAGAGAGAGAGAAGAGAGAGAGAGAGCGAAGAGAGAGAGAGAGAGAGAGAGAGAGAGAGAGAGAGAGGGAAAGAGAGAGAGAGAGAGAGGGGAAAGAGAGAGAGAGAGAGAGAAGAGAGAGAGAGAGAGAGAGAGAGAGAGGAGAGAGAGAGAGAGAGAGGAGGAGAGAGAGAGAGGAAGAGAGAGAGAGAGAGAGAGAGAGAGAGATGAGAGAGAGAGAGATAGAGAGAGAAAGAAAGAGAGAGAGGAGAGAGAGAGAAAGAGAAAGAGAGAGAGAGAGAGAGAGAGAGAGAGAGACAGAAGAGACAGAGAGAGAGAGACACAGAGGACGGGAAGAGAGAGAGATTATAATTCAAGTCTCTATTTGTTTATAGAAATATTATGACTGCCAGGAGAACATACAGATAGTTAAAATAATTGGCAGAGATCTGCAGAGATTTGTCGATATGAAA
This sequence comes from Gadus macrocephalus, assembly GCF_031168955.1. Lineage (NCBI taxonomy): Eukaryota > Metazoa > Chordata > Actinopteri > Gadiformes > Gadidae > Gadus > Gadus macrocephalus. The sequence continues at coordinate 5,708,931 of NC_082404.1, read as the reverse complement.
ATGTGTCAGCCTAATGGATGGGGGGTTACAGTTATATTAATTGTCTGTTTGCTCAGTCTGCTCTGAACACAGCCAGCTCACCTTTCCCAGGAGTGTCATGTGACCGAGGCAACGATATGAGCTGTCCGTGTGTGTACGTGTGTCAGAGAGAGAGTTTCCATGTGTGTGTTGTTTGTAAGTGTGCGTATCCGTGAAAAACATATGTGTGTGCAGGCATGTCTGATTTAGAGTGTGCATGCGAGTGAGTTTGTGTGTGAACATGCATTTGTTTCTGTGCGTGTACGTGTGTGTGTGCGCGCGTGTGTGTGTGTGTGGTGTGTGTGTGTGTGTGTCGTGTGTGTGTGCGTGTGTGCGTGTGTGTGTGTGTGTGTGTGTTCATGCATGCGTGTATGAGTGTTGGCAT
>NC_082404.1:5687044-5708428 GCF_031168955.1 Gadus macrocephalus | reverse complement strand
CAAAGTACAATATGAAACATATATTCAGCGATATGAGGTTTTTCTCATAACCTTAATATATGGCAATATCCACCCCCTCGAGTTTTCACATATTTATGTGTTTTCAATAAAATCTAATGGAGAGCAGAGCCAGTGTAGGCATCGTGGCAACCTCCGCTTTTGCATATTTCAACACTTTGAGTCTTGCGAGGGCTGACCTTCGACGAAGCGGCCGACGGTGTGTGTAAAGGCGTGCACGCTGCCCGGAAGGTTCCAGGGGTCCTGCTTCACGTGGAGGCGCAGCTTCTTGGTACAGTTCAGCCTGGGCTCCATCTCCTGCTGGAACTCTGACGCACGCACGCACACGCCAACACACACACACACACACACACAAACACAAACACACACATTAATGCAGGGCAGACAGGAGGGTCTTATTGTACATGCTTCAATCAGTCAGACTTCCCCTGATCCTCCACCAGCATTGTGTTGTGCCAAGTGATTGAGTGAGTGATTGAGTCAGAGAGAGAGAGAGAGAGAGAGAGGGAGAGAGAGAGAGAGAGACACACGAGAATGAGGAAGATAGAGAGAGAGAGTTGGTGTCTCTGATCTGTAAACCACACAGAGGACACTTTCCCTTTGGAGGGAGAAGAAGAGCAGTGTGTGTGTGTGTGTGTGTGTGTGTGTGTGTGTGTGTGTGATGAGCATTAACCACACATAAGTGAGCGGGAATTATCAACTTTGATCGAGGCTCTTGCATCGCCCCCCTCAGGGAAAATAGCTATGGCTATGTACATAAACAGTACATCCTGTGGACACAGGCGCATATGCACACTTACACACACACACACACATATGCCCACACACACACACAAACACACAGAAAGCCACATAAACAAGCCCACTTGCGGATCAAACATATCCCACACTCGATTGAAGAGCGTCTGAGCGGAGGGCACAGCACAGCATCAAGCTAGGGTGTTTGCAGAATAAAATTACTAAAACACTGAGGTAAAACAAACTCTTCATCTGTTTTCGGGGTTTTCAGATCACCAAGGCTAACGTCCACTTCCCCTCAAGGACCCCAAATCCTCCAACCCCGATAAAAGCCTTGAGTGAAGCCCTTGGGCTCAGCGGACAGCCAACGAGGTCCACCATCACAGCAACGTTGTTCATCGTAAAAAGTAAGACCGTCTCCTCGTCTCTGCCTGCGCGAAAACAGCCGCGTCTGGCAAACAGAGCTTTCTGCTAGCTAATCTGCAAAATATGCTACGCTATGGAAAAAACATTGAGTTCAAAACAGGCCATCGTGGGCAAGTATTGCCACCGTTTATTGTCGCCCAGTAGAAAGATAAGGGCTATATTTAGCGTCGCCTCTCTGCTACACGCCCTCCAAAGAGATAACATTTGCGAGTACAATAGATAATATACAGCCGTTGCCAATGTTTGGTTGAATATTGTGGCTGAATGGAGTGTGAAGGACAAACACCTACCAGGAATGAGTTTGATATACACTGATACAAACTAAACATAAGAAGGACCAATCTCCCATGGTCGCTCAGCTGTTTGGCTAACAACCAAGAAGATGTAGAGGGAAGATGAGGATGTTAATTGGCTTATTCCAGAGCTGTGGTGTGGGAGGGAAAGCAGAGGAACAGCTCAGGGGAAACCAGGGAGGATGATGAGGAGTGAGAGGAGAAGGTGGAGTTATGGAAGAAAGGGATGAGAGGGATCTGTCCCAGAAGGAGCACAGGAAGCAGTTATCTCTGGACTCTTCCTATACCCCGTCCCACATGTACCTTATCATGTTCCCACGCACACACACACACACACACACACACACACACACACACACACACACACACACACACACGTACAAGCGCACACCCACACACATACACACGTTATATGCACATACTTACATCCTCACAAACTAATCTATTTTCTTTCTTCAACACACATATGCACAAAAACACACAGACACAGACACACACACGCACACACACACACTGTGGCAGGAAGCAGCGGCCCAGTGCGTTGGGCGGTGGCCCGTCTGTTCTCTCCTGGTCTGTGGGCTCTGGGGGGTTTCTGGAGTCTCTTCAATGTTATCTTTCTCCTCTCCCACTGCCCTGACCCAGCCAAGGGGGCCCCAGAACACACAAGAACCAGAGCCGGGGCACAGGGCCAGGAACCCATCTACTTGGAGAGGAACATCAGCTAGGAGGAGGCGGGAGTGCCACAGACCAGCCAATCAGAAGGCAGCGTCAACGCTGATGTGTTTTTGGCAATAAACGTACCCTTAGCCAAGGCTTTTGACTTCTTAGGGACAAACAATAAGCACACACACCAAGTGTAAAAACCAGTGTGATCCACGAGTGACATCAACAAATCGAATTCATGCCAATGATGGTATGTGAATTCGGGTTATCATCCTGTAGTCTCTAAAACCACAATCTGACATTTTCCGCACTCTACAGGCTAACCTAACCAACGTGATGCTTCTGAATGTTTTATCCTCCGACACCTCAAGGGGATATGGTGTGGGTGAAGTTCGTCTGGATACTGATCAACTCACATGCCCAGCGGGGAGAGGAAGAGGAGGCAGGATGAATAATTGAATACATGTCTGGAGAAGGAGAGGACAGAGGAGAATGTCGACGAGAGACAATACTGAGTGATCCTTTCTTATTATGTCTTTCGTACTGATAAAGCCAATTGAACAGAATTTAAATGAATTCAGAGGGACAGAAAATAGAGAGAGAGAAAGAGAAAGAGAAAGAGAGAGAGAGAGAGAAAAAAAGAGACGGATAGAGGCCCCCTCCACACGGAGCCGAAACGGGCGAAACGATCCGGTTTCATTTTATGCGGTTCAGGAATATCTCCGTAAAGACGGATTCATTGCGAAACCGCATCGAACTGTAGAAACGCTGTAGTAAATATTCAAGGCACTGGTTCTCCACAGAAAAAAGTGGAGCGCATCAAGCCTGCGCGCATACAGCCTGCGCGCTGTATACAAACATTCGGTCAGTAGGAGATTCAAGCTTTTAAATTGAGCAGAGATACTTTTTAATGTACAGTTAGTAATTACATTTATCAAGGGGCTTTATTTTAAGCTACATGAAGAATACAAATAAAATAATAAATAAAAAATTCATCGCAACTCTGACGTCCCCCAGCTGGTGGGGGGCTATTGACGTCATCGTTTGCGTTTCAGGCGTCCACACGAATCCTAACACGAAACCGCATCGGTCCGGATGGATTTCAAACCACCTCCGAGGGTGGTTTCAGTAATGTGCGGTTTCTCGGGGCACCGGATTCGCCGGCTCCGTCTGGACGGTCGGCCGAAACGCACAAGACTTTTGCGGTTTCACCAAAAAACTTGTATCCTGTGTTTATGTGTGTTTTACCTTGTAGCCCTCTCCCGGGTGTGAAACATTTGGTCTGTTCGAAGGCGCGGCCCACCAGCGCCCCCCTCAGCATGCTGGTGATGGAGTCCACCTGTCAAGGTGAAGCACAGGACCAGCGTTACAAGGGCTACATGCACAACACGGAAAGACTCGTAACGAGAGAATGATTGGAGGAAATAACGTCAGCATTAGCATTCACTTCTTTAAGACCCACTCCTCGTTGCACGACTGGTCCAAACTGACAGACCGTTTTCTGTCAACATTGATGGACGATGATGTTATCTATGCGATGGCCTACGAGTTCAACAGCACCTGAATCGCTCAGTCACAAGTATGTAGTAATCATGACTTTAGTGCCCTCTATCTCACTTACTTACACACACACACACACACAAAACAAAAAGTATTCATCACGTGCACGTACACATGCACACACACACACACACACACACACACACACCCAGGGAGTGCATCTGCTGCATGTCAACAAAGCTGTGGAATCTGCTGAGCACTAAAAACGAATTCAGTGGAAAAGGGAATGCATGAGAAAACCGCCGCAGCAACACTTGCTTGTTTTCTGCTGCTTCGCTGCTTATGCTTCTCTTTCTCTTTTGTTTCAGAGGTCAACTTATGACTAGCTTTTCCTTCCTCACCGCAACTCAGCAACGGGGGGGGTTGAGAGAAGTTAAAACGTACATTTCCCAAACGTAAACCATATGACACTGATGACCCAAAGCCACTCAAACACTGAAACAACCCAGGGAAAGCAAACCACAACAAAACGTATAGGGCTCAAGAACAGTTCTTTACCCTGTGGTTGGATTTTATTCCCCTGACAGAATGATTTATACATGCCGTTATCAATAATTTGTGTTTTTTATATTATTTGTTGTAAAATGTCACAATACAGCCTCTGAATACTTTGAAAAGCCCTTACAAATTTATAAAACTAAACCATGTAAAGGGCACTGGTGGTTCCAGAATCCAGGCCATTAATCCTATAACTTCAATCTTATATATTACTAAATCAATCCTATGTTAGCTGTCAAATACAGCCATGGATAAGAGACAAACTAATGTAAACTAGAGTACAATAAGCTAAGCTTAGATAAGACTTAAACAGAACGGTCCTTGCATTAGCATCTTTTTCTTTAGCTAATACCTTTTTAATGGCTATCTTATTTCTATATATAGTTTCATAGCTGAGTGGGAGGCCAGCTGGCTCACCTGGCTGAACAGATGCTCCAGGAAGCCGTGGAGCTTCTTCTGCTTGTCGTGAGACAGCCACATGCTGCTGGGCATCTCATCCCCTGCAGAGAAGGATTAACCAATTAGAACCGCACCACGCCATACGGCAGCCAATCACAGCCCAGGACTGGAAACAGTGTTGAACTTTTAACTTCTGTTCATCATTTCTTTGCATTTTATAGTACATGGGGAAAAAGCTGAGATGTATCGAGAAATACACATGAAATACAACTTATGTCAATGTTTTAATGCACACCATGATAAACCAAAATAGTTTAAATTAATAAGGCTTGAAAAAAGATTTTTATAAAGTTTTATAAAGCCCTCGGTCAGCACCTGAGGTGGAACTATTAGCTGAATAAAAGTCCCTGTCCCTAGATTTGCTAATTAGCCCAATCTAGAGGTACAATTAATGAGCTGCTGTCAAAATACCCAAGGGATTTTACTTTCTTAAACCGGAATGGATCCCCACTGTCCAGTTGTGTTTATGCTTGTGCATGTGTGTGTGTGAGAATGAGTGTGTGTGTGTGTGTGTGTGTGTGTGTGTGTGTGTGTGTGTGTGTGTGTGTGTGTGTGTGTGTGTGTGTGTGTGTGTGTGTGTGTGTGTGTGTGAATAACTGCCAAGACAAATGTTTGACATGGCACACACAGCTTGGAAGTGCGTGTAGGTTTATGTGAGCGTATGAAAGTCAACGAGAGAGAGAGAGAGAGAGAGAGAGAGAGAGAGAGAGAGAGAGAGAGAGAGAGAGAGAGAGAGAGAGAGAGAGAGAGAGAGAGAGAGAGAGAGAGAGAGAGAGAGAGAGAGACTACGTTGTATCTTATTTTACTTTGGTGCTTTGGCAATGTATACGTAAGATACCAAGCTGATTAAGCCCTTTAAATTTCAATCTTGCGAGAGAGACAGAGGGACTTTGTCTGTTTGTGACAGAGAGCGTGCGTGACACAGAGATAGTTACGGGATGTCTGAGTGGATATACAGCTGTGGATACTCTAAGTGAGAGCTGTGACCGTACGCCTGCCACAGCCCATCAAATCACCAAGGGTTCTCTGTCTCTACCGCCCCAGGCTGTAACCATGACGATAGCCATAGTCATATTGAATGATATAATATCATATTGTCTGCTGTGCCGACTACTGTCCTATACCGGGCTGACTTCACGTCCTGCCCCCTTCCTGACATTAAGCAGGAGCTTTGTGTCACGCTTCAAACGTCCACACTGAATAATGAGGTTCAAATTGTATATTTCGCAAGAAGTAATTGGTGTGTGTGTCAAGTATGCGACAGGTGCAGTGGCGCAGGTTTTTCGATCTTCACGCTTCATTTCAGGCATTTTAGTGAGTTTTTATTCACCGTTGAGTGCTTTTTCTGCATAAATTTACCATGCAAATTTCTTTAATCATATAAAAAGAAAACAATGTAGGCACCAGGTGTCGATTCAAAATGTAATGGAATACAACGCAGGGAGGCTCTCAGGTATTCTGAATCGCTTTTAGATATGTATTCTACTCTAGATCTCCTTTTCCCCCCCTGCTGAGTCAGGATTTACTCTTCTGTCCTCTGTTGTGTCTTTTCTTTCGGGAATTCGTTTGTTGGTTTTTGGGAGTAAAAACAGACCCGGGTCTGAAGACAGAAGACCCGCCCCCCTGTCAGAAGCATTGTTGAGCCTTGTGAGTAACGGTACAGTGTTTTTCAAAATAAAAGTGCCCTGCCTCTTTCATGTTTTTATTGGGGGGACAAATGCACATGTTTTAGATATTGTAACATGTGCGTCCCATCCCAAAATAATCTCTTTAAGCGCTAAACCAAATATACAGTGTAGTGGTGAAGACAGCAGATTACTGATGCGTGGAGCAACATGAGATATAAAATAGTGTGTAAAGAAACAGCTTGAGAACCCTGCAGTGACAGAGTTGCTGCTCGCTCTTCCGCTGTAAGCCCCTGTTGACGGGAGCATAAATATCTGCCACCCGTCAAGACTGTGTTGCGATTTCTCATGAAACACCTCCACTCTCCCGTACACAGGTAACTTGTTTTCTAAACAGGTTCCAGCTAAATAAAATGCTTCCTTCAAGGTTGGGTACCTCTGGGGTCCTTCTCGTTTAGGCGCCCCCCCCCCCGTGTTTCACTTGGTGAAATGTTGCATTGCATTGTTGGTATCATGGACTATGGCTTGCCTCTGTGGGGCGCTTTGATGGCTCTGATGGTAAGTGTTTGTTTGCACGTGTGTGTGTGTGTGTGTGTGTGTGTGTGTGTGTGTGTGTGTGTGTGTGTGTGTGTGTGTGTGTGTGTGTGTGTGTGTGTGTGTGAGTGTGTGTTTGCATGTGCTTGTGTGTGTTCACGTGTGCGTGTGGTGTGTTTATTTGTGTCTGTATTTTTGTGTGTGTGTGTGTGTGTGTGTGTGTGTGTGTGTGTGTGTGTGTGTGTGTGTGTGTGTGTGTGTGTGTGTGTGTGTGTGCGTGCATACCTGAGTCCATCTCGTCACTGTGTACATAGGAGCTACAGTGACTGCTGCAGATGCTGGTGAATGAGGCGATGGAGTTTCTGTTGCTGTTGCAATCGCTGGAGAAAACACACATGTAAAAAAATGGCCTCTGTTAAGTATAACACTTTTCATCATGTGAGATGTTTAATGATATATTCCTTACATTTTTTAACCTCACAAACCCCCATGTTAACAGATATGATAATCTTTTTGTTTTAAGTATTGTAGGATAATAATAACTGCAGTATTATGCTCTGCAAAAGGCATTCAGACAATTCCCACCTGCCAATTAGGAAAGAAATATCCAATTTGGACAGGAACCATTTACAGGGGCAGGGACCGTGCGCTGACTTCAATATTATGATTCATGAGAATGAAAAGAATTAAAGAAGCTATTTCCATGTCCCTTGCTCTTCAACTATGGATTTTCTGCCTCGCTGCCGTAACACCGTATCTATTGTGTAATTATGCCGGAGGTTGGAGACACTCTGTCATTCTGTCACGAGCCCGGGCAGGAACAACCCATTACGGATTGACATTGATCTTTTAAATACGTTTTAAACCAAAACTTCTCCCTGAGGCTGCATTGGAAGGCAGTACTGAACATTCTCGTTTAAAGAGGGCCTTTCACTTAAACACACAAAGCTGGAATAAACTTCCTGGAGATCCGAGACTCGCTCCAAGCCTGACAGCATTATAATAAAGGTTACAAACGTTTATATTCACCTTCGCCCTCTGCTAAATTATAATTTGATACAAATGTTTCTCTTTTATTCCATTGTCTTTCATGCATTCTCTGAAATAAGGTTTTCATCTCGAAACTTTTATTGAATCTTTTAAATTCAATTGTTAAAATTCTTCTGTTTTATTTGACTACATGACATGTGTTTATGTGAATAACATCGTGTCTGCCTTGTGTATGAAACGCGCTGTATAAATTAAGTTGACTTGACCTGACCTGACTGATACGCAGTTGGGTCGTAACGAGAAGTAATCGTAGTCATCTCAGTTTCTTCACCCCACCACCACCAGCACCACCACCAGCACCACCACCACCACCAGCACCACCACCACCACCACCACCACCACCACCACCACCACCACCAACCCCTCCCCCATCACCCCAATCACCCCCACCACCACCCCCCCCACCAACCCCAACCATCACCCCCCCCCACCACCACCCCCACCACCACCAGTACCCCCACCACCACCCCCACCCCCACCCCCACCCCCACCCCCACCACCACCCCCAGAGCAAGGGGGCCTCACCTGTAGGAGTCCCGGTTGCTGATGGTGTCGTGGCCCGAGTCCTCCTGCTCGTCCCCGGCCACGTTGAAGCACACCTTCTTGCCGTTCTTCTCGCCCCGCTCGGCCTCGCTCTCCGGGGCGATCAAGCCCTCGGGGGTCTTGGCGTCCGTCGCGCCGGGGTGGCTGATGGACGACAGCAGGCTGAGGGGGGCGGGGGAGGAGAGGGTGAACACATGGATTACACGGATCAAAAAGGGAAGGACGCCATCGACCAGCGTCGGGCAATTCCTCCACTGGCCACCAGATGGCTTCCTGCACGACATCGGCTGTCATTGTTTCCACCTGTTGGTAACCATGGGACACTTTGTGTGGAGGCACAACTTCAGGACGTATTGCTCCGTCCTGAAGTTCCCTGTAGTCCTCTCTGAGCTTGTGTTTTGCTCCCAGGTGACTTTTGCTTGTCGTCTTTTGTCCTGATTATTTAACTGTTATTTGAGGCGACAGACTGTTGACCTGGATTGCTCGCCTTCCTGCTCTGAACTCAGCCTTCAGCACGCTCTGTTTCACTGTGATTGGTTCCGCACCAGAACCGGCAGTTCTGACACACTCACACGGGCCACCGTGATGGATTGGTCTGACTGAAATCACCTTATGGTTTTCACACCACAGGCAAAAGGGTCTTTGAAATAGAACTTCTTGCGAATCAAAATCATCATGTGAACACAGTACTATCTATCTATAAAAACATTTGTGGTAAAATAGTGGACATTGGGGAACAAATATGGACCTTGGGATTGAGTATTAAAAATACACGCCCTGCATCTGATCTCACTGTCAGTTACTATGGATCAAATCATCTGGCCAAGGGCTAAACGGTCAAATGAACACACAGTGTTTCACGACATGCACGTCCACGGAGGGGGGGGGGGGGGCAGGTGACGGCCTGGGCCCGGCTAAACCCCCTGCTTGTTTGTCTGCTCCGCTTCCGCGAAACAACAACATCCGATGGGCCGCAGCTCCTAGCGCATCACGACCCGTATTAATAGGTTCAAACGCCTGGAAAGAGAGTCCAGCTGTGTCAACAAGACGCCACAGCTCTCTCTCTCTCTCTCTCGCTTCCCCATCTCCTTCTCTCTCTCACTTCCCCATCTCCTTCTCTCTCCCCGGCCTCTCTCTCCTCTTTCGCTCCCCCATCTCCTTCTCTCCCCCCATCTCTCTCTCTCTCTCTCTCTCTCTCTCTCTCTCTCTCTCTCTCTCTCTCTCTCTCTCTCTCTCTCTCTCTCTCTCTCTCTCTCTCTCTCTCTCTCTCTCTCTCTCTCCCTCCCTCCCTCCCTCTCCCTCTCGGCCTGGTTTCTATCAGTGGACTATTGCCGTAGCAGGAAGAAGCGGCGGCATTGGGATATTTTCACAGTTGCGCCGACACATGGTGACCATTACTCCCAATAAATGCGAGGCTTGGACTTTTCTTCCTCCGCTTGTACGTTCGGATCCCCTCCCCTCCCCAGCCTCTCTCGTCGCTGACACGCAACGTCTGTTTATGCTTCGGCTTTCATGTCATCCGTGTCCGCGTACATTTTCCATTCTGTCATCACGCGAGGTGAGGTGGTGAGGGTGGGGGCGGTATAGTGGTATGCGCGCGAGTGTGTGTGTGTGTGTGTGTGTGTGTGTGTGTGTGTGTGTGTGTGTGTGTGTGTGTGTGTGTGTATCTAGATTAGAGGGCAGAGGGGAGTTAACTCCTCAACATATCTGAGGGACGTAAACAGCAGTGTTGCATGAAATAAATGTTCAAGCCTTTTCCACATTTTAAAAGCTTCTCCTGTTCTGTACCACCTCCTCAATTTTGAATACAAAAACAGCCACACACACACACACACACACACACACACACACACACACACACGGCCGACATGCCACAGGGATTAGCTCATTAAGGATTCGCTGTGCAGACCCCCTCTTCACACAGTGCCTCCGGAGTCAGATTGGCATTCCATCGCCATGGAGATGGCCTCACTACTCCCCCCCCCCCCCGCGGCTCCTGATTCACTGAGGGTTGATAAGGAAGTGGGACAAAGCTTCCAAGAGGGGGTGAAGAGAGCTGATGGTGATGACGGTGGTCCAATTTTGGTGGTTGTGGAGGTGGTGGCGAAGATGCTTGTGAAGGTGGGGGTGGTGACGAAGATGATGGTGTAGGTGGGGGTTGTTGTGATGATGGTGGTGGTTAAGGTGGTTAAAGTGGTGGTGAAATGATGGTGATGGAGGTGGAGGTTCTGGTGGTGGTGGGGTAAGTGTGTGGGGGGGTTGTTAGAGGTATCAAAGAACCAGAGGAATGGAGGAAGGGTCCCTGATAGGTAGAAAGGGTGAGGAAGTAGAGCAGGGAGAGAGAAAAAGGAGAGCGAGAGCAAAGTGCCCGAGGGCTCAAGATGAAGCCGTCCAAAAGGCTCAGATCTCCCACCGCTCCTGACATGGCACTGGCACATCACCGTAGCACGCCAGGCCCACATGCCAACCCCTACTCTGTCGACCCCTGCAGGTCCTCACCGTCTCTTCAATAGAACTACATGCAAGTAAGTATGAAGAAAAGCACACATCAATGCTGCACTATTTGGACACGGTGTCTTCATGTTTTTATCGGTTTGCAGTATGCTTTCGTCCCGGTTCGCTGTATGCTTTTATCCAACCAACACTCTGTAGCGAGGTCTCCAGGCCCTGTGGAGAGTCCAGGCTCCAGCAGCTACGGAATGGAGAGATCTCTGCCTGAACACGGATTCAGCCGAGGACTGCAAAGGAATGATGTTGTTGTGTCTACTTATAAATTAGAAAGGGATGTGTGTGTGTGTGTGTGTGTGTGTGTGTGTGTGTGTGTGTGTGTGTGTGTGTGTGTGTGTGTGTGTGTGTGTGTGTGTGTGTGTGTGTGTGCGCGCGCTATTGTTGGGCATAAATATAACATTAACATTTGAAAAGATCTATGGAACACCAAGAAAACTAATCGTACCAAAAAACATATTGGATAAGTTCCAAACGTTTCTGCCCTCTGCCACCCTTGGGGAACTGATGACTATGCTAACTCCCCCCCTTGGAGAAGCCAGCAGAGCCAAAGATTATCACGGAGGTCACAGCTACTCAGCGAGGCTACGGCTACTTGGTCATCACAGCGGACGTGAGCTGCGACCATCACCAGCTCATCTTCACAGTTGCATGCATGGGTGTGAGCAATGTTTTCATTAACTGAATTAGATTGTGAAATGGCGTCTCATTAAATAGATTGTGGTAGAGTGATTGTCATCACGCTTTAATTGGGTGTTTCGGTTCATGAAAATATTATGAGGGAATGTCTAAGAGATCGGAGTGTGTGTGTGTGTGTGTGTGTGTGTGTGTGTGTGTGTGTGTGTGTGTGTGTGTGTGTGTGTGTGTGTGTGTGTGTGTATGGATATTTAGAAGTGTGTTTGCATGTGCATGTGTGTCTGTGCATGTGTATTTGTGTGTGGGTTGGTTTGTCTGTGTGTGTGTGTGTGTGTGTGTTTGCTGTCATGTGTGCGTGTGTGAGGCCTATCATGAGTTTTTGCGTGTGTGTGTTTGCGTGTCCGTGATGCCGTAGCAGCATGTATGCATGCCCCTGTGCATAGATGAATGAGTGTGTGTGTGTGTGTGTGTGTGCGCGTGCGCGTGTGCGTGCGCGCGTGTGTGTGTGTGTGTGCACGCGTGCATGTAACTGTGTTTCATTGTAAGTCAATGGCATTTCCAGAGTGCACCTGGTCTCCTAAAACGCCCTCTACTTCATTGACATTGAACTTCCTGTTTGGTGTGGAAGTGGGGGGGAGGGAGGGACCCCAGGCTAGGTCCCCCACTTCCCGACCACAACCTTGTGCACCTCGAGACAATGGCACTCTGGACATGGAGCCACTGGCCAGGAAGCCTTTCTTTCACAGTGCACATATTGTTTTTGGTGTGTGTGTGACTGTGTGTGTGTGTGTGTGTGCGGCGTGCGCGTGTGTGCGCGTGTGTGTGTGTGTGACGCCACGGTTGCATTCCCGAATTAAACATGTGAAATGGGCACTGTTGTTTACTCTTTAAATATATTAAACTTTTTCTCTTTACACACACTCACAACACAAAACAGGCACATGCACACAAACACACAGAACACAAGTGTATTTATGCATACACACTCGCACACACACACCTATACACAGCCACCCACCCAGGTGTTGGTGGTAAGCTGAGGTATTCATACTAAAAGCCAGATGCAGCACTTTGTCCGAGGTGACCGGCAGCTGCTTTATGAGGTGTTTGCGTTTGAAAGGCGATTCAACAAGGGAAAAGGAAATCACCAGAGACCTGTTATTTTCATCGATAAGGAAACGGCTTTCAGAAGATTAGTGAGATATGTTTTGCCTTCACTGCACTGCAGAGTGTTGAACAAAAAATTGTGGACAACTTCAACGAAATACACCCATTCCTCTGATGTGGATGTTAGCTTCAAGATATTGACAAAAGAGATAACAAATATAAATCACGTTAACCAGTAGTGACTTAATCATTAGTGAGCCTATAAGTTCATCTTATTTGTGTCTGCATGTGAGTGTGTGCACACGCGCGTGTATGTGTGTGTGTGTGTATGCTTGCACATTGTGTGTATGTGTGTGTGCATCTCTTTCACATCTGTGTGTGCGCCTACATGCATGTTTGTGTGCACGGCCTCTGTGTGTGCTTGTGTGTGTGGGCGTGTCTAAATCGGAATCTATGCATCTGCATGTGTGTGTGCGTGTGTGTGTGTACGTGCACTCATCAACCCATTTCCCCCCTCCCCCCGGGTTGTGCGCCCCACTCACTCGTGGATCTGGGCGGCGTGCGTGTCCATCTCCTTGACGACGGTGGTGAGCTTGGCGACCAGCTTTTGGTAGGCGTCCAGGGTCTGCAGGTCCTCCTCCCGCAGGAGGAAGCGCAGGCCGTGGCCCTCCGTGCGGCCCAGGCTGTGGCCCGACGGGGCCGCCATGGTGGTGATGGTGTGCTGGGCGTACACCATGGGGCTCACCTTACCTGGGGGAGGAGAGAGAGCCCAGGGGAAACAGAGGCAGAGTGAGGAGCCTGCTAGGAGACGGCTGGGGGCCGGCTTGGCTCAGGAGGTAGAGCGGACCGTGGACTTGTGACAAGACGGTTGCTAGTTCGAACCCAGAGTGTGGAGGTGTCCCTGAGCACAACACCTAACCCTAACTGCTCTTCACGAGCTGGCTGTCTCCTTGCATCGGTGAGTCCGCCGTCAGTGTGTGGATGAACTGTTTTAAGTCGCTTTGGATAAAAGCGAATGCTAAAGGCCCCTAAATGTAAATGGCGGACTGTGTTTGTTTTCCCATTCAGCTGAGGCTGAACTGAGGAAGGTCTTGCCTGAATACGGATCAAGCAAAGAATAATGTAACAACAACCACAGAACAAGCTGTGATAGAAGGAGCCTATTACCTAACAGTTGGTATTGTTGTGTTTCCAATTTGTAGACCATTATTCTATTATATTCAGAACGTAACCATCCTTCGTGGTTGGGTGAAGAACGTTGGTTTTTAGAGCCGTTGAGGACGCAGCAATTGCACAAACAATCATATGCAAGGGAAATCGTATACATTTTATCACAGTGAAGCAAAATTATGGCAGGAATTGAAAGGAATAGAACGCAACAGTCTATGACCAAAATTCATTACGTTCAACCCTTAATAACTTTTTAATGAAATCTAAACGTCAAGCAGGACCTCGGAAAATCAATTATATGAAGATGAACGAGCAACAAGCAACGGAGATCCTAATCGAAGTACGTTAAAAGTGATTGGCTTTGCATTAAGAGAATGAAAACACTTTCTGCTCCTGGGGACTTGGTGAGTGGTGATCCTACATCGAACCACCGCGTACCACCTAAAGGCCGTCAGAGGAACTACAGTTTAGTCCCATCCAACGTGTACCACCTAAAGGCCGTCAGAGGAACTACAGTTTAGTCCCATCCAACGCGGACCACCTTAAGGCCGTCAGGGGAACAAGTCTAGTCTCAACCGCAAACCACCTAGAGGCCGTCCGAGGAACTACAGTTTTGTCTCCACCGCGTACCGCCTAACGGCCCGTCATGCCAGTCTCCCATTGGCTCTCCTCCTCACCGTGCTCGGCGCTGCTCCGCCCCCCTCCCTCCATGGTGTTCCTGCGGCTGTCCAGCTGCACCCCGAAGGCGCTGCCCAGCGAGGTGGTGGTCTTGGGGTAGGACACCTCCATCACGTTCACGTGGCAGTTGGTGGGGCAGAAGTCGCTGCTGTGCAGCGGGGATACCTTGGTCTTGGCCTGCTTGAAGGTGGGCCACGCCCGGTTCCTGAGCACGCGGGCAAACTGGAGCAAGAGGAGGAAGAGGAGGCGAAGGAGAAGGAGAGCAAGAGCAGGAAGAGGGAGGAGCAGGAGGAGAGGGAGAAGATGGAGAAAAGGGAGGAGGAGGAGCAGGAGGAGGGGGAGAAGATGGAGAAAAAGAAGGAGGAGGAGCAGGAGGAGGGGGAGAAGATGGAGAAAAAGAAGGAGGAGGATCAGGAGGAGAAGGAGATAAAGAAGAACCAGAAGGAGGAGGAAGAGGAGGAGAAGGAGGAGGAGAAGGAGATAAAGAAGAACCAGAAGAAGGAGGAAGAGGAGGATGATGAGGAGAAGGAGGAGAAGCGCAAGAGCAGGAAGGGGGAGGAGCAGGAGTAGAAGGAGAGGATAGAGAAAAATAATGAGGAGGAGCAGGAGAAGAAAGAGAAAGAGGACAAGAAGGAGGCGGAAGAGGAGGAGGTGGAGCTGTGAGTTAGCTGGTGTTCACTATAGGTTTCTGACCCAACCCAAGGGTTGTAGTTTACTGCAGTATACATTAGACACACTTTATTAAAATCTTCATGTTCTTTGGGAAAGTGTTGGGGCTAAGGTGTTTGACCCCCAGCCATAAAGTTCTGGGTTTGATCTTGAGTGTCCACAGCCCACCCCAGTAGGCATCCTTCAGCGATACGTCGCTAACCCCTTCATGCTTATTAATGATATTGAACCACTGTACGTCGTATCGCATAAAATAATTGAATTCTCAAGGAGAAAATAGCAAATGCACAATATACATCCAAACATCAGGAGGGAGTGATATGGACTGATCCGATCCAATGACATCAGAGGAACAGGCAGACGCTATCCAACCCCACACGGCATCCAGGACCAACCAGCTGGACTCCATTCCCCCAACAGCTCATCCCACAGCGAGGGGTCGTGACCCCTTGCTCACCCAGCAGGTGATCAGACCCCCCCCCCCCCCATGTAATTCTCAATATTGGGGACGCCTGGGGCCCGGGCCAGAGGGGGAGGAGGAGGGGGAGGAGGAGGGGGAGGTGGGGGAGCCGTGTCCATACACATAACCCACGCACGGGATCGTCTGGAACGTTCCCCAGGCCTGCACTTTCCTTGAACCGTCCTCCCCGCGATCATGTGCCCGACTTCCTGTCAGGGACGCTACGCAGCCGGCAGATAACACAGCGTAAGCCAGAGGGGGGGGGGGGGGGGGGAGGGGGGGTTGCTTCACCGACGCGGGCCCCTGTATACGTTAGGAAGGCGGCCCCGACTAAACACTGTCAGAGTGGCGCTCACGGGCTCACGAGCGCTGCCGAGGTGGATCCCGATTGGCTGGAGTGGTTTTTCAACATATCTTCTTCTTTGTCGGCGAGTCCGACCCTTTTTTTTTTTTATAGGTCTCTGGAAGGTTGCAGGAATGCCCCTGAAGATGAAAGGGGGGGGGGGGGGGGGGGGTTGGGGCCATCCTCACTCCCTCACTCTCTCACTCTCACACTCTCTATCCCTTTGTTCCCTCGCTCTCAGTCTTCGCCCCACGGCCGTGTCGCTGTGTTTCTCTCCTTAAAACTCCTAATTGCCCTCCCCCTCTCTCCCTCTCCCACTGGGGGTCTGAGAAGGAATTCTCCCCCTCGGAGCAGGAGGGGGGGGGGGGAGCCGGCCCGCCTTAGCGAGGGCTATTTATAACCCGTGGGTAATTAGTTCAAGGCCATTGTGAAGTTTGGTCAGATCTCGTGGGCTCCGCTCTCAAGCGCTCCGCTCCTGCGTTCTGTTTCTCCGCACACACACAGGGCCACCGACGGGACCGGTGGAGCACACAGAGGGGAAGACGACACGCACAAACGCACACACACACACTTAATGCACACACACACACCCTCACACAGGCACACTAAATGCACACGCAAACACAAAGCTACACAAAATTAACACAAGCACACACACAGATACATAAGAGGCATCCACACACACACACACACACACACACACACAAACACATACACACACACACACATATACACAAACACAAGGCAATGTCAAACTGCTCGTCCTAGTGCGTCCTCCTTCCTGCCAGGGCTCCAAGAGCCGACTGCACTTCCACACAGAAGCCTGAAAAACCTCCATGCTGTTGTTGTTGTTGCTATTGTTGTTGTGTACGTAGCCGGTGACCAGCTCATGTCTCTGACTTGTTAACAGCTGTACATATATAAGCTATTCAATTATCTTATCCTTTCTTGATTTTGGTTTCCTTCGAACAATAAAGTAATCTTTATCTCAGCCCCATCTAAACTATGAGCTGCTAGCTGGAATGAAAACAGTTTCTGGAAGACTTCGGCCCAATCTGCAAATTCTCCTCTAACGTTTATAGCCCATGGAGGCAGAAGACACACCCCTATCAAACCACCAACGACCTGGATGTCCCCCATTCCCACAGCGTACAGCCTACATAACAGACCATTAACGGTAACTAAATGTACCGGCCTATGGGGCCACACCCCCTTAAAGGTTGTATCCTACAACGCTCGCCACACACACACTGACTGTCACGGTGGGGAGACGAGGCGTCAGACCTAAAGGCAGCCCCTGGTGTGTTTTGGGGGGGGGCTCACCTTCCGGTAGTTGGCGAGCCGGCGGCTGACGTGCTCCAGCCTCTCGCCACACAGCGCGGCGAGCCGAGACCGCAGCTCCTCCGGGATGACGTCACAGCTGGAGCTCAGCCGGCCGCACATCTGCACCAGCGTGTCGTCGTTACGCGCCAGAGCCTCCAGGATCTGTGGGGGGGGGGGGGGGGGAGAGGGGGGGACAGGGGACGGTGGGTACGTCGCAAGAGGTGCCCTAACCCCGGTAAAGTGAACGAGCCACTGGGAGGAGCGCCAGGGACAGGCCTTCTTGGTTTGTGGTCTGATGTGCGTTGTTGTTCACTCGGAAGCCAACCAGCGACCTTGTAAGGGAAGAAACATTTTTAGGTACCTATTTGGCGAAACAGGGGATCTGTAAGCAGGTGATTGGCTACACAAACTCATCAAGTTCTGAGAGAACATATTAAGACTGCTGGAACCGAGATGACATTTTCATCGCTCCACAATTCATCACATCGGGCTCTGTTTCGCTTGGCAGGTTGAACTCCCCGAGCGTTGCAGTGAGGGGTGTGGTCATGGGGCAGGCCCCCGGGGGGGCAGCAGCATGGGAGGATCGCGGGGCTGCACTGTGCTGTACGGAGACCGGGGGACTGGGAGGAGGCCGTGATGGCAGGGGGGGGGGGGGGGGGGGGGAGAGATCAGATGCGGAGCACGAGAGGAAAAAGAAAAAACATCTCCTCTGCTGCCTTTGAGTCTTTGAAAGACATACTCGCTGGAGGAGCGGGAGGAAGAAAGAGGAGGAGCTCCCGAGCAGGAAGAGGGCCGAGGCACAAGGACAACAAGGCGCTCCGCAGTGTAAGCAGCATTAGGATTCACACAGCGCCCACCTCTCCACAGGGGGGGGGGGGGGGGGGGGCTCCGCGCGCACCGGGGCAGCAGATGTTTACGATCATGCTAAAAATGACTTCCACTTCAGAGGGAAGGGGAGCTGTTCCCCGTCAAAGGAGGAGACATGACAGGGAAAACAGGCCGGTACAAGGCACCGATTCGGGACGAGTGGTTTTCGTAACGATTTCCGACAGCTCTGTGGTGCTTGTGACTCGGGACTTTGAGGCTGGAACGCGCCCGGAGATCCTTCCCTAATCCGTCTTGATTAAGGCTTCCAGGACGTCCCCGGCACCGGGGAGACACGGCCGTTTATCGAGGCGTCTCCGTCCTTGATCAATAAGGATTAAAGACGGCGTGATTGCGTCTGGGATGCAGACGGCCCATCCTCCTGAGATTTGAGCATTGGTTTCGGTTGGGGGGGGGAAGGCGCTGTCTAAAGCAGCCAGTGTCAAGGGCTCCCATCAACATGGCAAGGAGCACGTGGTGATTTAGCTGTGGCTTTAAGTGTGTGGCTAAAGATTAAAGGGTGATGGGATGTGTGCATTCCAGGACACACATGTACCCCATACCCATTTTACACTGAAGATTCTACGCTGGAAACTCCTTCAAAAACAAATATTGATCAATAGGAATAGAGAATTCAAAGTTCAGAGGCACCAGCTTTAGATGATTAGGAGAAAAGGGTTAAGGACGATAATGAGGATTTTTACATAAGGCTTTGATTCAAGATTTAGGTTTTGTTTTATTCGTTTTATGATCACAAATAAACCAAAACCTGACTTATACAACACTGTGCTCCGCTGTTGTGTGTCAGGGGATTGATGGAGTAAGCGCGCGAGAGAGAGAGAGAGAGAGAGAGAGAGAGAGAGAGAGAGAGAGAGGAAAGGGTCTAACAGACTTGTTTGTGTGGTTCCTGTTCAGTCCTGAAGTGACCTGCAGCTCTTGAGCTTGGCGAGACAAGTGAGTTAACGAGAGGAAAGACAAGAAAAATAGTTGGCTCTGAATGTTGTGCAGCTTTGTGACTGGAATAACGAGAGGCGGGGACCGTAAATGAATAAACGCATTCATACCACAGGTGCCCCAAGCCATTGAACCACAGAATGTACAGAATGTGGATGCAGCGTCACCCACACACGACCGTATGAAGCGCAGATTACTGGAGGGGACGCCGCCATTGATTGAGATTTATGCAACCATCAGGGGAAAAGGTCGATAGTTGGCACAACCTGAATCCCTGATTTGCAGTGTTCCAGGGACCACACACAGATTCACGACTTAACAACTTTCCAAGGAATAAAAAGGGTCAAACGGGTACGTGAAGATGAAGTAGGCACTGAGATCCTATCCACAACAGGGGGGGGCGGGGGCTGCGTACGCACCTTGGCGGTGAGGTTGAAGAAGCCCTTGGGCTCCACCATCTTCTCCAGCACGTGGCACTTGATACCGGCGGTGCTGTCGTAGTCGTACGCCACACCGTACTCCAGGTGCACGTTGTCCACCGTCAGACTCACCAGCTCCTTCTTGCCGTCGATGATGGCGATGGTGTTGAACTTGTCCATCACCTCTGTGGCACGGAAACACACACACACACACACACACACAAGGACACACACAAAACAACACACAATGAAGCTAAGCACGTACACTGGAGTGGGTTCAACACACACACACACACACACTCACAAGCATGCACACGCAGGGAAACGCATGCATGCACGCACACACACATACACACACACAAGCACACACTCACATACATACACACACACAGAAACTCATGCACACGCATGCATTGCACACACACACAAACACACCCACACACACACACACACACACACACACACACACACATGCACACACACACACACACACACACACAGAGCCAGAAAGAGGCCAATCATACACACACGCATGCACTAACTCACACGCAGGCTTGCGTCAAGCGAGCACACATGTCAAATAATCATGAATAAAAACAACGCCAAAGTGCACGACGGTTAATAAGTAATATCTTAACCATCTGCTTTGTAGCGCATTGGTAGAGTTCCAGCGGTTATATCCACTGTTTCATTTCAGAAGGAGCACATGTGTTCATGGTTCCCTCCCTGCCTTGCTTCTCCTCCAGCGGAGAGATGACGAGCCACTGCAATCAGGCAGGGCTTCAGCTGACGTGATGACTAGCTACATCCCCATTAAGACCTTGCCGGGCTGTTTATCACAAAGGGAAAAGCGTCCCGTGTTTGACTCTCTCTCTAGAGGATTGGTAAAGCTTGGTACGGAACGGGGAGAGGGGAACAGGGTATTGATTAACCCTCAATAAACCAGAGGAGGGCCTGGTTGTTGGTGCTATAATGTGCTCCAGATGAGACGCAGTTATCGCCCGCTGCGTTCGCTCAAAGCCAAAAGGTTGTTTAGTGTTCCACACTATTCGTTTCCATGCACGGAATGTGTGTTCACCAATCCTCCACCATCACCTGGAGCTAAACTACGCTATCTACACGCAAAGTTCTCAGTCTCAAACCACTTAATCTTCATGATATGTGTGTGTTTGTGTGGAGCGGTTGGTGTGCGTGTGTGTTTACCTAAACACTTTGGCCTGAGAGAGAGAGAGAGAGAGAGAGAGAGAGAGAGAGAGAGAGAGAGAGAGAGAGAGAGAGAGAGGCAAAGAGAGAGAGAGATGCATGCTTTTTTTGCAGTGTACATTGCAATGCACATTTTCAACAGACAGAACGTTAAGAGAATCTATAGGAAACAAGCAAAGCTCAAAGTAAAAGAGTCAAATAGAGGAGAGAATCGGCGGAAAGAGAGAGAAAGAGAGAGACGGCGAGGCAGCGAGCGTCACCTTCCACTTTGCACTCGAACCCGTCCTCGTTCTCCTCCGCCGAGCGCTTTTGGTTCGACTTCCTCTCGTCCTCCTGAGCGCTCTCGTTGTTGTTGTACACCCACTTAATAGTGTCCTGCTGCATGGAGACACGCACACGCGCACACACACACACACGTGCACACACACGTGCACACACACGCGCACACACACACACACACACACACACACACACACACACACACACACACACACACACGCACAGTTAACCATGCAGTCCATCAATGACAGCACCATGTCACAGCTAATGATGTCATCGTGTCATTATAATCCACAGCAATTCACAGCAATCTCTGGTACCGGTCATTAAGGATCGGGTAACGGCAATTAGGGGCTCCAGGGTCCCT
>NC_082404.1:5676666-5686944 GCF_031168955.1 Gadus macrocephalus | reverse complement strand
TTGCCGGTGCCAGTTCACGTTTAGGTTTCGATGGCTTCATCGGCCCTCTAACCCTTCCCCGTACTTACTTTTCCTGCGCTCTCTCTCTTTCAGGATGGCCTCCAGCCACTCCTGCTTCTCCTCCGGGGTCTTGGCCATGCACACAAACCACTTGTTCTTGGCCGTGTTGTGGATCTTCCAGCCGCTGTTCACGATGTTCCCGCTGCTGTGGTAGTCAGCTGAGGGGCAGGTGGAAAAGCACGCAAACATACACACACACACACACAAACAAACACACAAACACACACACACACACACACATACAGCCACACATATGCACACACAAGAGGCGCACACACACACACACATGCACACAGACATGCACGCACATCCAAACACACACACAAACACACACACACACACACACACACAGCTGTATTTTACTTTTTATATTTTCCGTATTTTATGTACACAGTATATATATGTATGTATTTTAGCTCTATAAATCCACCGTTCTGCAGATGAAGACAGTATAAACAGAGTCTCAGTGGAGAGAGTTCAGGTGGAGTGTGTGTACGAATCTCTTATGAGGCAGAACCTCTACTTCAAAAAGGCGCTTCAGCTGGGAAATGGGATAAAATATTTGATTGAATAACCTAAAGGGTCAAATTATTAAAGCAAAGCCAACGCGCCGCGATAACTAAATCGCAAACAGAACGAGAAACATACTCACTTTTCATTCAACTATTTGAAAATGTCTGGCACATAGTGAACACTTATTGTTTGTTATTTTCCTGGCAATTAAAAAATAGTACTGAGCATTGGTAGGGTCTTATCCTAGCAATCTTTGTTGCATACGGGAAATGGGTTAACCTAGCCATTGTAAATGCTTAGCACTTGTTTCTTTGCTTCTTTACTGTAGTGACTTCTTCTTCTTCTGACAAATGTACTTATTGTCGCTTTGGATTAAAGGGTCTGCTTAATGCCCTAAATATAAATGCCCTAAGTGTAAAGGAAATACCATTCCTCTTACTATCAAAGCATGTGTTTTGGACTCAACTCGCCTAAGGTAGGGACCACAAAGACAATGTGATCGACCTCACCGGACGTTCGCAGGAGATGCAATCATTCACACGAGTGGAGTAGCGCCACAGCGGCAGGCCCTCACACCGACCTCTGGAGAGCCGCTCAGCAGAGAGCCTCATTGAGCACCGGCCCCTTCCATGCTAATCAAATCACAGAGGGTGGTCCGCTCGGAGACCCAGAAGCTTCCATCAGCATTATCCACTCCACAGGCCTCCAGCGTGACCCGGAGAGAAGCTGGCGTTGGCTCTCAAGACTCACTCCGATCGTCCCCTTCAAACACGTCTTTATACACATCAAGTATCCCAGCGGAAAGGGGAACGGAAAGCCTGGTGTACTGCTAGCACACACTGGACTTGTGTTTTTCCTCTCTTTAAAACGCTCTGGAGAAGCCGACGTTGACTCACAGAAACGCCCGGTCTGCCCTTCAAACAGACCCATGTTGGGAGCATCCCAACTGAAAGTGTAGCTGAAAGCCTGGTGCATGCGAGTTCTAGCGCGCGCCGATGCCGAGGTTGTCCATCTCTTTAAATTGCTTCAGAGAGGCCAGCGTTGACTCACAGAGCCACTCCCAGACTACCCTCTCAAACAGTCAGTGAAAGTTGAACAGAAAGACTGGAGCATGCCGGTTCTGGCCGGCATGTCGTGTTTTCCGCCTCTTTTAAAAGCATCGAGTAAAAAGGGTCTCCTTAATTTGGCCCGGCTGCTTCTACACTCCGCAGAGATGGAAGATTGGAAAAAAAACATGAAACAAAAACAGTCAGGTAATCAATTGTAATCAGGTCAACTGGCAACACAGGACACACACAAGTCCCTGCCCCTCCAGCACTCTCTCTCTCTCTCCCTCTCTCTCCATCAGTGTCTTTCTCCCTCTGACTCTCTCTCTCTTTTACTCACCCTCTCGCAAACACTCTCACACTTATCATCCATACTCCTCTTAAGAACAAATCAAAGTCCATCAGAGAGATAGCGATGGCTTCTGCAAATGTACATACTGTTCTTTAGTTGAAGGTCATGTTGGCAATCCGTGGAAAACCAAAACTAGGACATACCCTTTATATCTTATCTTGTTCAATCTTTTGTGGAAAAGAAACAATGATAATCTATCAAGGGACTGAAACTCTAAACGCAGTAGGGAGAGAAAGACGGACAAGGGCAAAATCACTTGAGAGAATTTTCCGAGACGGCAAATAGACATAGGAAAGGAAAACAGGGAATTGGTCAAAAAGAAGGCAAATATAAATCTCCATTTATATTTGCCTTTTTTATTTTGTACTCACCAGTCCCGTCGTCCACGTTCTCCACCTCCATCACCTCCGTGTTGATGCGTCCTCTGAACAGGTAGCGGGGGCATTCAGTGGCCGCCTTGCTGTTTTTTAAACGCCTTGTTGAAAAAAAAAATCACAGGATGGGACACGGATCAGCACACGAGCGCCCTGCTCCTCATCACACATCACACGCACTGGGAGGGGCACGCTTCAAGGGCAAACCCAGCCCCGTAACTCAACTCAACTCAACCCAACTCACAGCAGCTCAACCCCACTCTAAATTGTCAGTTGCATTGTCAGGCGATTCAGGGTCGGGTTGCTGTTCACTGTTCAGTCGTTTAGCCGTCGTGATCTTGTGTAGACATCTTGCCCGTGGATGCCTACAGGTGGAGCACGGACATTGTGGTGTTGAAACCGGGACATGTGAGCTGTCTTAACAGGTGCAGTGGGGGTGGGGGTGGGGGTTGTGTTAACATAAATGGTCAGACACGCTTTCAATGTGTGCACAAAAGCACTGCGCAGCGGAACTTTATACTGGTGGACCCAGATGCTGGTGGTTGTGTACCCTCCCCCAGCCTCCCATGACCAGGCTACTACACGCACACACACACACACACACACGCACGCACGCACGCACGCACACACACACACACACACACACGCACGCACACACACACACACACACACACACGCACACACACACACACACACACACACACACACACACACGCACGCACGCACGCACACACACGCGCACACGCACGCATGCACGCACACACACAAACGCACGTATCTTCTCACTCACAGTCGCCAGACACATCCTCACACAAACACACACACACACACACACACACACATCCTCTTACATACGCAGTCCCACACAAATTCTCACACACACATACAAAGACACAAAAACAAACACATATACATAAACACACACACACATTCCCACTCATCTACAGACCCACACACATAAACAGTCCAAGATACACATCCTCACACACACACACACACAAAAACACAAACACACTGACATTCCCACACACACACACACACACCATCACACACATACGCGCACTCCAAATCCCTCCCTCCCTCCCTTTTATAAACACATGCACACACACACAAACACTTCCTCCCTTTTACATACACACGCACACACTCCCTCCCTCCCTTTCACACACACACACACACACACACACACACACACACACACACACACACACACACACACACACACACACACACACACACACACACACACACACACACACACACACACACACACTCCCAGTCCCCCACACACACCAGTCCGCCCAGAAGCCCTTCCTCCAGAGGAGTGAGGGATGCGGGGGTCCATGCCCACTTGGCCGTGGCGCCGTGGCGGGGTGGCGGGCCGGGCCGGTGTCCTTGTCCCGGGGCCGAGGTGGCGGTGTCACGTGTCAGGTGGTTTGGTGAGTAGCACCGCCGCGTAATGCCTCAGATAAATACACTTGAAGGGCAGGCAACCCGAGACCCCAGACAGTGTTAGTGGTCCAGGTCTCACACACACACACACACACACACACACACGTGTATGCACACACAGACACACACACACATGCACGTGTACGCAGGCAACCGCTCACACACAAACACACACCTACACACACAGACACACACACACACAGACACACCAGCTAGCCTAACCGCTTGGTTCTGCTTTTCTTTCGGGGTTGAAAAAAGAAAGCATTAGACCAGATTTCCTCCTTCTTCTTTGTCCATGCCTCCCTGGCTTCTTCTTCTCGTCTATTTTTAAGCTCCTACAAGATCTTCCTAAAGTGCACGGCCCACTGCGAACCGTTAGCACGCACAAAAACAAAATCGTTGCATGACTCTTTGACCGTCTCCGTTCAACACATCCAGAGTGTAGAGTGAAGAGGATGATGAAGATATGATACGTTTCAAACAATAGGTGTCTCAGTGAAGCCAGAAACCCCAGCACGTGTTTCGCCCAAACCACCAATGCACAGCGCTTGGAGTGTGCACAGCGTGTATACAGCGAGTGCGTGAAAAGGTACCTGTTCTTCTTCTTGCAGTAGACCAGGAGCTTGTCAAACAGGAAGAAGTTCCTTTCCTGTATGTTCCCCGCCGAGATCTTCAGCAGCACGCCGTGCATTAGCATCTCCGTGCACGTGTCCGTGATGTTGGAGCCCTGGCGGGAGCAGACGGAGAGACGGGGAGGAGGAGGAAGCAGAACTTAGAGACTGACCAGACTGTGGATCTAAAACACACATCCCTGGCCTAATGGACAGAGGTAGGATAGTATGGTAGAGACATCAGGTGTTCGGACCCGAAAAAGGTTACTGGGTTCGATTCCAGCACACCACAGACTCGTTTGCTGGCACCCTTGTGCAATTTATATTGCACAATACATTGCATCTATAATGCATATAAATTACGAAATAATTCATTCTTAAGTGTCTGCTGAATATCTGATGTAGGGATAGCTTATGGAGAGTGAGGGGAACAACTCGAACTAGCAGTTGTTTCTCACATGAAAACCTAGCTCTGAGCCTTGTACTGTTTCAGTGAGAATAAAGTGAAACCAAGCCACATAATTGTGCTTCAGCCACTGACTGACTGATGATGTACGGCCTCTAAGCAGAGGAGGAGGAGGGAGAGCAGAGGGGGGTGGGGGTTAGATTCCCACTCCTTCCTGTTCCCTCTCTTATGGGTCTACAACAACACAACAGACTTCCTCACCGCAGATTACCGAGCGACTTTAAAATAGGCCGCCATAGACTCTCGGCTATAGAAAACATTTCCTGTCCAGCCAAACTCTTGTGCTGCATTGTTGTGGGTCTGGGAGCGCAACAGGCCCTGCTGGAGGCGATAAACCACACAGATCGGTGTGCTCACTTTGCCCACCATTGGGAATTTCATGTGTGGCCGGGTTTTAAGCATCTGGGCTAAAAATAAGACGGGCAAAGGCCGCAAAACTAAAACGTCCAGAGTGCTTTCACCTGGTGCACCCGACGCTAGGGCGGGCAAAACCCCTCCCTCTCTTCACTCTTTCCATCGCTCTTTCTTTATGCTCCACTTCCTCCTCCCTCTTCACCCTTTTTGATCGTCACTCACTTTTCTCCCCTCCTGCCTCGCCCTCCCGCTGCTCTCTCCCAGGTTCCTGTTACAAGGCAGCCACCAGCCAGTGGCCAGATGGTAAAGTGCTCCGCGGCGGGTGAATGTGTGCGCGGGCCAGACGTGGCGAAGGCCAGCCTGCCCTGCTCACGTCCAGGGAGGGGAAGCCAGGTCCCCCAGGTCCGGACCTGCTGACCTGCGTTTCCTTTTTCTGCAGGAGCAGGCCTGACTCTAGCCCTGGACGTGTTGGGGGAACGCTGAGCAGAAACACACCGGGCCGCTTGAACCCGGTCGGTCACTGGGCTCCCTCGCTTTCATAAAACGTTTACTGTACACATTTTCTCCTTTACCCTTTTTTTCTCTTTCGGTGGCCTCGGCCTGGACTGCCGAAAAACTGCTTAACTGCAGCTTTGGCTTGTTGTCACGTCTGCGCTTTAGCACCTTGCCTCAACACTTTGTTGGCTGTCCAACATAAGAGGCTTCTTTATGCTAGCATGGCAGCCATTTTAAAATAAGTAAACAGAGAGAGGAAAAGCAGGCCTATTGTCAGTAAGCTTAAGCAAACTGCTGAACCAAAGGAGACAACACAATCCAAAAGAGAGACCGTGCAGAGTGTAAAATAACAATAACTAAAACTCTAAACTATTGCTTAGACTTCTTGGAGGTTTTTCTTGGAGGAAAATTAACATAATCCTGCGGTACCCCTCAACGACTGAACACAGACACGCGGAAAGATAACCCTGTGACGGGCAAACGCAGCCGCCGCAGAAAGGAAGAAAAGAAAACACAAGCTAAACACGCTGGCAGCTGTCACCATGGCGACCGCGACGGGCCCATCGCCCTGTCTCTCTCCCACACACGGACAACCTGCCAGGACGCCTAGGGGCCACACAGCTGTGGACAGGGTCAGTGCTAACGAGCATTCAGCCCATGGCCGAGGAAGACTAATGGGAAAAAACACACAATTATTACCTTCATCCACCCCTCCTCCTCAGACACCCACACAGGAACACCTCCTCCCTGGAGCTCTGTCTCCCCCCCCCCCCCCCCCCCCCCCCCTCTCTCTCTCTCTCTCACACTTTTTTCTCACCCTCTACTTTCCCTTTCCCATGTCAGAGAGAGGGATAGAGAGGGAGAGAAGGACAGATGGTTCAAGAGAGAGTGACAGAGAGACAGAGAGTGTGCGAGAGAGAGAGAGCAAGAGAGAGACAGTATGATAGAGTGCTATAGACCGAGAGCCAGAGTGAGAGTCTGAGAGAGACTGAGGGAGACGGAATGAGAGAGCGAATGAGAGCGAGAGGGAGACAGAGAGACAGAGTGTGAGAGAACGTGAGAGAGTGAGAGCGAGAGAGCGAGAGAGAAAGACAGAGAGTGTGCGAGAGAGAGAGCATGAGAGGAGAGAGAGTGCGACAGTAAGTAAGAGCGAGAGCAATAGTACGAGCGAGAGTCTGAGAGAGACTGAGGGAGACACAGAGAGAGAGAGAGAGAGCAGAAGTCTGGCAGAGAGCTGTGGTGGAGAGCTGTCCCGCTCCAGAATGAGCTAATGTTTTATAATCGATGAAAAGTGGCGATGGCAGCCACGGAGCACGTTGAGTGAGGCCCGGCTGCCGAGAAAATGTCAGAGCACCCCACCCATGGCCGGGACCCAACGGCGGCTGACCTCACTATACTTAGCCCGCCGAGCGTTGCTGTGTTTTTGCGTGTTGCGCTGCCAAAACGCACATGTGTAGCTAACTCGGATGTCGCGGGTAAACGTGTGTGTCCACTGGATACACACGCGTGTGTTTAACATGTACCAGAACCCCCTTGTGGACCAGAACTCGGTTCCAAAAACGATATTTCCTACTTCTCAATCCTACCTTGAGATGTTTCTGGCATGGGGACGCCCCAGGCGAGCCCAGAACACTGTGTGCCGTTCCATGACACCAGTTGTTAAAGCATGTTATGTTCTGGTTTTCCCCCTGACAGGCTTGATTGATGCCGTTGGCCACAAAAAGAAATATTTAGGTTCCCCATCCCACTAAATGGGTGTAACACTGTGAAAGGATTTAGCTTCTAAATTGAATGTGTGTACGGATAAAGGTTCCCTCGGAAGACTAGCACGCTAAAATTAAGCGGTGCAAATTCAATTTCTGTGGCCGAATCACGATGTATTTATACATGAAACCCAGAGCGTTATACTTGGCCGTGTCTGTGCTTTTGTAAAATCCACAGACATGTTACGTAACATAAACCTTCACACAAAAAGGAAATGTGTGTGTGTGTATATATCTGGCTAACCAGATTGAATCGTGTCTACAGCCAATACCACCGCCATCCAGACCTTCTCACCAAAACAACTGCAATCACGTTCCTGGTTTCAGATCCAGAAGCCTTCGGGCCCTCTTGGCATGAAGCCAGGTCAATTGCATCGGCATCCCAAGACCTCCTCTGTTTGCAATGACTCACTTTGTATTCCCTATCACTGCCACCACCACCACCACAAGTCCCTACTGACCCCCAAGCAGAATAACAATAAGCCAGGACATTTCCAACCCCAAGCCCTCCTCGTGAACTAAAATACAGATTAGAGCGGACACCGAAGAGAGCGTGAGACGTCTCCATTAACCATCTGGGTAGAAGGGATCCCACCAGGGTGCGAACATCGCTCCCATGGAGAATTCCAGAAGGAGTAAAAAACAAAAGTCTTGCCAGAGATAAAGAAACGGCTGTAGTGTTGTCCGTGTCGGGCTAAGTGTCAGTTAATAAGTAATGCCTGGTGAGATTCAGTGGCCACAGCTCAGCAGTAAGCGACATTGGCTCCATGCATACCTCGCAGACCTACTCTGTCTTACTATAGCCGCTTAAAGAGCAGCTAGACAGCAAGGATCCAACTAAGGAATGCAGCAATTATTCGGATTTGACTTAAATTGGTGCCAAGAGATGTACCATTCTAACAATGGTAACATTACCTAGCACACATGTTAGCCCACTAAGCAACGATTGCTTGTAAGACCTAACAGACAGTTTAGGTCTCAAAGTAAGACCTTAACTATCTTATAAGTCCTACAGTAATCCTTAAAGAAAGTCTTCTATCAAAGACCCATTGAAAGTAGTTTCAAAACATTCCGGGGAGAGAGACAGCCACTGTAACAACGCCAATTCAAGTGAGGTCAATTCACTCATTCAAAGGGCTTCACAGGCCACAATTTACCCCCCTAACCCTAAAGGCGCCTCCCCACTAGGAGACAAACCCCCCATAATGAGTCTGGGAGGTGGGGGGGGAAGGGGGGGAATCAGGGCTGAAGTGGGCCCTGCATGTCGTCTAGTGTGGGGGGTCTCAAGACACGCGATTCAACCACCCCCCGTTGACTCCAGGGGCAAGAGATTTCTCAATTCGGTTGGATATTATGGAGCCCGACCGCATAGCGATTGGGGAACTGAGGCTGAAATCTGGGAGTCGGCCTGTTCCTCGTAGCAGATGACTCGGATATCATGCATCAGACGTAAACCCATTCAGTTTTCTTCCTTGTCATTTGAAATGGGAAACGGCTGCTGGCAACTACTCCTTCTGTCTAAACCAGCAAAAAGAGCTGAAACAATGCTTGAATTGTTCGTTTCAGTAGGAACGACTGCGTCGTTTCTTAGAGAGGTGTCGATAAATCCATATTGCATTTGCATCACTCTAATTCTCTGTTTTTACTGTGACTTTTGAGGAAAAAACCCTAAGGTCTTTGGAACAGCGTGTGTCTACAGAATCACTGCTACATTTATTGTCTGATCAAACAGAGTATAATAAATCCCTGATGAAAGGAACATACACTGAGATACACAAGTGAGATTTAGGATGGACCCACGGCCAGGCAAGACGCGTCATCAGGACCAGTACACACTGCACACCTGCTCCTGAAACAGTGCTTGGTGCCGTCCTACTCACAATGCACCAGCCATGCAGTGTGTACTGCCGAAGTATGCTCTCTCTCTCTCTCTCTCTCTCTCTCCCTCTCCCTCTCCCTCTCCCAATGCGTGCGTGTGCGTGTGTGTGTGTGTGTGTGTTCTTGCGTGGGTGGTTGTTTTCTTGCACGTTCTGTTGTGGTGTGATTTTGTGTCACACCACAAAAGCTTTGTCTAACTGCGCTGACTTTGTCAACATACTTCCATGCCTAGGTGTGTGTGCCATTCTAACTACTGACTGCCTAGTGGGTAAGAGGTTGCCTTGTGGGTAGGAGACTATAGCCATCTAAAGGGCAAGAAAGTACTCCCCAAACTTGGAGAAGGATCCCAGAAGAGGGATCCCTCTTCCAGGAACGGCTGGGAGTACAATAGGTGACCTTGCGAGGCAGCTGGACTCGCAGGAACACGGCCATGCGACATTCCGTCTCGCCAGACTTCAAGTTGACACACAGGTGGTCAAACCGTGGTGGTTCGGACCAATCAACGCCCTCTGAGGGACTGCGTGATCTACATAATACGTGATGGACGACTTTAGACAGATGGTTCATCCAATCAACTGCCTAGTATTTTTTTGATAAGTGCCTAACCTCTCAAAACGGTTTCCAAGGACGACTTCCCAGCTGGCTCTGTGTATCAAACCCATCTGCTGCGTCGGGTTTTTGAAATCTGTGCCTCCTAGGTCGAAATTGTTAGCAGAGACCAGGCTTAGTGAGATGGATGTGTGGACACATGTCTCCTTCCCGGTAGAGACCCACCTCCCAGCCCTCGATGTGGGACTGCCACTCCTCCAACACCTCCAGCTTCTCCATCTGCCTCTTGGCCTCGTTGATGTTGGAGCACACGGCCTTCATCACCTGCAGGGCCTCCAGCACCAGCCCGTGGTCGTTGTGCTTCT
>NC_082404.1:5666666-5671666 GCF_031168955.1 Gadus macrocephalus | reverse complement strand
GAGCCTGAAAAGAAAACACATCATATTTAATCCATCATCTGGGACGCAGGAAGATAAAGGGGGTTAATTACATCCTTCCAGCCATGTGCCCCCAGATCACATGACACAGTAATGGATGCAGTGTTAGCAGTTGTTTGAGGACAATGCGTTTTAATCTGTGCACCTGAAACAAGCAGGAAAAATAACAACACTGGCGACCGCTATAGACAAGAATTTCCATTTATGTTACCTAGACTTCTCAATATCGCCCAAGTTTGGTTTTAATTCGCTCTTCTCCACTCTAAGCAGGTTAGCATGGTTACGCATCAATGTCGGCCTTAAATGCTGTTAAATTCAGGTGGATCGTTGGTCTCTCCTGATTGGTTCAGGAAAATCCAACCCCTACTGCAAAGAGGAGGAGAAGGATTCAGTCTGTACACTGGAGTCAGCCACCTTCGAAATCTGGTTACCCCGTAATAAATGTGATGCCTATAAATGATGCAATCAATTTGCTTTAGTTTATCAGTAAAAGGAACACGAGAGAGAGAGAGAGAGAGAGAGAGAGAGAGAGAGAGAGAGAGAGAGAGAGAGACAGACAGACAGACAGACAGACAGACAGACAGACAGACAGACAGACAGACAGACAGACAGACAGACAGACAGACAGACAGACAGACAGAGCTGTATGAGTGTACGAGAGAGTGAGAAAGAGAGAGAGTGTATGAGAAAGAGAGAGAGTGTATGAGAAAGAGAGAGAGTGTATGAGTTTACAAAATAGAGAGCGAGAGAGAATGAAAGAGAGAAAGATCCCTTTATTTCCCACAACAAGGCAAGATCAAGTGAATGCAAAACGTGACATGAATAGGCAATGCCAGATTATCCTCGGAATTACCTAAAATGATCCACCACAGCCTCTTATCCTAAAACATGTTGTATTGTCTGTCAGCACGGTGAGATCACATCTCCACCACTGAGGCCATAAACTCTAATCGGCAGGCCTTCAGTGGAATACCGCTCTGAGATCCTGGACAGAGAGAGAGCTCAGAGCTGAGATTTATTGGACTGTGAAGCCTATAGTTCATGCCAGTTCACTCGCCAAGACCTGCATCAAAGAAATATGATAGATAACGGCAGAAAACACTGCACACATGTGCCGTGCACACCGCGCGAGTGGGTAATCCAGGGAGATAAATTCACAACATGTGGCACAACTCATCTCATTCTGGGTCGTGAAACAGAATGACACAAACACACACACAAACACACGCACACACACATACATCGTACAATTGTACAAAAAGGACAAAAAGGACCCATCGTACAAAAAGGACCTCTCATAACCTAGGTGTATCGTCTCCATTTGAGGGTTTCTGATCTAAGATCCACGTGATTGCATCTCAGCGTTAGTGGCGGTTCGTTTGCAGCGAATGCAAGTCGTACAATGATATGGATTTGCCGATTAAATGTTCACTTTCAGGCCACCATCTGATCCCTACGCGAGTCCAAAAAAGTATGATGCAAGGCTCCTTTCTAGTGACACTAGGGAGTTCAGGGAGTGAGCGACAATTTGGACTTACGAATTGCAGGAAGCAGCGTCCGACTTCGTGGTGTGCGTGGGGGTCTGGCTGCAGAAGGCCCTCCACCATGGACAGGAAGTCCCTGTGGACGGCCAGAATCTCCTCCGTGTTGGAGAACAGCACCTAGAGACGGACGGAGACACCCAGGGATTTTAAAGATACGAGGCTCTTTATCACAACGCTGTCAGACCACCATTGCATCGCGCAGTATGATTATGTTCGTCGGCCAGACGACAGCTGTTATGTTTTGATCGCGGATGACGCAGATTTTTCGGAAGGAGCAAAACCACAGGCTCATTTCTGCCCATTACCAATCTGTCCTGTTGTGACAACAAGATCCAATACACAGTTTGTATTGGCGTGGAACAACATGAGTGATTAATCAAGCGATATCATCTTCATAATCTTATTCTAAATAATCTGAAGCTCTTTTACTGGATGACATGGCAGCTGTTTGGTGACATCACAGCCG
Organism: Gadus macrocephalus; assembly: GCF_031168955.1. Lineage (NCBI taxonomy): Eukaryota > Metazoa > Chordata > Actinopteri > Gadiformes > Gadidae > Gadus > Gadus macrocephalus. The sequence goes on along the minus strand of NC_082404.1, from coordinate 5,669,638 downwards.
CTCGCCCGACCTTTGGGCGACCTTTGTGCTGGTAGGGCTCAATGTTGCACGGCGTGTTCCCAAACAAACCCGCCGCACGAGGCAACGCATTCCAAAACAAGGGGATGGGCGACCCATAACCAGAGAATATGTGTTTACCTTCGAGAATAACCAAAGAGGCCGTGACCATTCCCTTCCCTGAGAGAAAGCCGCATTTATTGTCCTTCATCCTTCCGTCCGGAATCATTTATAAATAGATTATAGTCACAGCTGCTTCCTGGGACGCCCACCATTTTCTTTGCCTTTTCCAGTGTTCTTCTTCATTCTGAATTTGGCTATTTCGGTTTGAAAGAACGCCTCGCCTCCACTTCAGGGGCCAGATTTGCTCCACTCCCACTGTCGTTTCCGTCCCCGTCTTGCACTGTATTACACTCCCAAAACAGGGTTTTGTGTGCTTGCTTTTGGTGCGACTTATAAAGGGAATCAGTTTCCCTCTAGGAAAAAACAGAGCTCAATTCACGCTGGACGTTTCTCCACGGTCCAGATTACACCGTTGATAGCACAGATCATGTCAAAGAGAGCGAACCTCACCTTCACCGTCTCCTCTGTGATGTTCTTGTCGATTTTGGCGGCCGCATACTGGTGGAGCCGGTGCATAAACACCTGTGGGACAGATCAGGGAAAAGGCGGAGAAACAGTTAATACGTTAAGACATGGCAGAACCCCAAAGATCAAATTACATCCTGGCGTGCAACCGTTTTGTACCTTATTCGTAAAGGTTTAACAGGCCAACAAAACAACACAAAAAAAGGAAAAGCAGGCAGATCTGGGGTCTTTTTGTGCAGCTGCAACACCGGGCTGCCAGAACAAATTGCTAACCATCACAATGGACACCTGATACATGAGAAAGACAAGCCTCACACCGGAGCAGGGAGACGGGGAGAGAAAACATTGTAATTGGTGTGCAAGGTATTTCAAAGGCAATACTCCCTAGCCGGGGACAGGGAATTTGAGTGGATAACAGTGGGTTAACTGAGACGCTTTGGGAAATCTGGTGGCTTTCCCAAGACCCCTAAGAGACTGGGTCCCAGATTAGCCTAAACCTGGGAACATATCCTCCAGCAACGTTTTAGGGAGCTTTTCAAATCGTTTGTTGCACTGCCATTTTTTTTTTTGTGTGTGTGTTTTTCGGGGAGTACATTTGGAATACTTTCCGTCTGTTCTGAGCAAAGCGAAACGGTTGAATTATAGTGATGTACTCAAAAGCCCTCCACATTGAGAATACATTTGACGAATGCCAAACAAAGCCCTGACTCTGACAATACAATAAAACTAGATGGATGCATTTCATAGCAGAATGAGCATCAAATCACGCACCGCCCTAGCAGGGTGATTTCACTAATCACTCCACGCACATCACCAAAGAAATTGCCAACTAACAACAAATGTGAACTACCAGGGTGTACTTCTGGAGATTTGTGGCACAATGCGTAATAGCTATAACAAGACAGTTTCATGTAACCAAAGCACCACAGTTAAAATGAGGTAAGCTCTACTTCTCCACTGTTCGATCGCATGTAGTGTAATACAATACTGCAATTACATTCTGCTTGAAGACCTAGCCTGCAGTAGTAAGATAAGCCTGAGCACCTCAGAGGAAGTCGTGTGGGACGACAGGTCACTTCAAGCCCAGCGAGAAAACAGACGACAGCGGGAGCCGACCAGGCAGCAACGCCACCCGCGCATAATTAACTGGTCTGTCAGCGGGGATGACCTCGACACCACACAGAAATACATCACAGCGTCGCGAGAAGTACATTAATAGACGCACAAATAAGTGCATTAACTAGAAGTACATTAACAGGCACACAAAAAAACAAACAGAACACGTGCATGCAAATACGAAAATGTCTCACACTAAGATGCATTTAGAAGTACAGACATTGTAACTGGGGCGTCATACACAGACTCAGGAGTCATACACAACCAAACCACACGACAGACACACCCAACACTAACTCCACATACTAGTAAAGCAGCCCAAACGAGCCCCCCGCACACCTAGCCGGGCTAGCTAACGACTCTCACATCTGTGACCGTGCTCGACAACCCCCGAGGCCCGCCCCCGAGGAACACACTCTGGACACACAATGACTGGACACCGGTCACAGCCCCAGCAAGGGCCGTCTTGCCACCTGTTGCTTAGCGCTACCATACAACCCGACCTGGCCAGGGAAGGCACACCACCAGCGGACCAGTGCATTAACACCTCCTCACCAAGACACTCACAACGCAAGCTGTTGTTACTCTGTCGGTTTCAAGACAGGGGAAACGGATTTTCTTAGCCGATAGAAAAAGAAAACGAAGGAACAGATGGAGAATGCGGCCCCAAGCGGGCCTGAAACATGGGGGACATCTCCGTTCTCCAGCTAATGACGATAGCAGGGTTGTGTGGAAGTCCGGGGAAAACGTGTTTACAAGGGAGATTTATTGTTATCACGTTCCAGGTCACATAGGGACTGACTTTGGCGACGGGGGAATTCGACTGTATAGCTAAACGTCCTGAACGTGGACCCCGAGGGGAAAAACAAGACTTAAATAATCAACCCCTTTGTGGGGCTTTCTCAGCCCCTGATTACTATTCTGTAACAGTCTTCACAACTCAACCCCTCACTACCATTTACATCTGATTAGCAAGTATAATGTGTACAAACAGTCAGCAGACCTCCAACACCTCTTCTGGAAAACACATGAACAAAATGTACAATTATCTACGAGCCCATAATGTTTAGAATCTTGAAATCCCCCCAAAATAAGTTTCTAGTTCCTGATTGGTGTCTTTTCACTGCAGATCTGCCATTCAAGCTAATGACTATAAAGATGTACAACGCCGGCCTGAGACCCATTAGACAGGCTTCCTGAGACCTGGGATTCAAGGTTCGAGGGCTGAGTGATGACAACACATGGAGCACATGGTCCTCGCTGCCCAGCCC
>NC_082404.1:5654166-5661666 GCF_031168955.1 Gadus macrocephalus | reverse complement strand
AGACCTGATGTGTGTCAAAATAATTATTGTAGGAGAAGAAAAGCCAAACTCTAGCTTGTCTAAAAATCTTGAGGAATCCTTAAAAAACAAACAACAATTAATATAAATTCTGTCTCTCCAAACGACCCGAATACCTCGAATCACTGCGCAAACCGAAACAAATTGTCTAACGGTAATCGAATAGCCTATTAGATTGTACAACTCCAGCCATCATAGCGCCATAAACGGCATGCGTCTCCAACGTATTAGCGCAGCTATTCGGCTTGTGAAATTGGGTATTAAACAGCGTGACTGGCCTGGAGGAAATAGACATTGGCCTATAAAACCCAACATCAGCTCTTTTATTCTCTCCGCACGATGCGAGAGACAGGGAGAGAGAGAGAGAGAGAGAGAGAGAGAGAGAGAGAGAGAGAGAGAGAGAGAAAAGAGGGAGAGAAAAGAGAGAGAGAGAGAGCATGCGAGAGAGTGAGAGAGCAAGAGAGGGAGAGAGAGAGAGAGAGAGAGAGAAAGAGCGAAAGTGAGAGAGAAAGTGAGATTGTGAGAGGAAAAGACATTACACATCGATAGCGTGCCTTTCCCCCTGGCTGTGCCCTACACCAGCGCACGCCGGTGGAGTGCAACACGACCAATCAGAAGGGTCAGAGTCTTGATTTGGGACCCTCCCGCGACCATGACTGTCACACGCTCCGGAGGACGGCTCCTTTGATTACCGCGCCCCGTGTCCCCCCCCACTGGACCCCCCGCCGGAGCAGTGGCAGCGCTCTGGGCAGGGCGAGGACGGGCCAGGGGCCACATGCTGGCCCCTGGCCCCCCTCCTCTCTATGGGAGGACAGGGCCAGACACCGTCAATGGACGCCCAGGGGCTATGCCGAGTCTTGTCGTTTTGCCTCATCGTTTCTATAGCGACCGTCCCCCCCGTTTTTATTGAAGGGGTTTCAATTGGAGCGATGGGACTGTAAACAAACTTCTTTGTTGAAAATGTTTGGCACCATATTTTTTGGAGCATTCACCAATTGCAAAGGTAGTGCAGTTGTTTTTCAAAGCCCCCCGCGGACAACTCTGCCCCACTAAAACGCTGGTGCTGTAAGGGCCGCCATGAAAGGAGGGAGAAGGACTCCAAAGACCTCAGCGTCTGCAGAAGGCCGCCGATACAGGAGCCTTTGACCACACTTTGGCATGCATTTGGAGGAAACGCTTTTTATTATTAAGCTGTACTCTCACATAATACATATTTATATATATTCATGTTTTCTTTCAAAGACCGTACTCTTTTCAAGTTTGAGGCCATTCAATATTAGGAAACTCTGGTCGGAGTCGCTCATGCTCGCTCCGACGGTAAATTGAAAAGCAGAACCCCATAATCCACCAATTGTCAGCGGGTAGCTGTAGCGCGCTCCACGATGACAGAGCGGGACACTTGCGGTCTCAAAGATGGACCTTGTATTGCGTGGAGCGGTTCCAATGTTTACCTCTTCAAATCAAAAGGATCGTTCATGTCATGGTGCCAAGCTACGACTGCTGTGAAATGCTAGTGTGAATGCTGCTGTAAGTCAGGTCATAACGCTGGTCATTACTGTAGATATATTCTGCATTTCAAATAACTCTCAGGGAAGAGCAAGGTGGGAAGGAAGGAAGGAAGGAAGGAAGGAAGGAAGGAAGGAAGGAAGGAAGGAAGGAAGGAAGGAAGGAAGGAAGGAAGGAAGGAAGGAAGGAAGGAAGGAAGGAAGGAAGGAAGGAAGGAAGGAAAGAAAGAAAGAAAGAAAGAAAGAAAGAAAGAAAGAAAGAAAGAAAGAAAGAAAGAAAGAAAGAAAGAAAGAAAGAAAGAAAGAAAGAACAGACAGACAGACAGACAGACAGACAGACAGACAGACAGACAGACAGACGGACAGACGGACAGACGGACAGACGGACAGACAGAAAGACGGTGCATCTGTTGAGGAACAGAGGCAGGCCTGTGTCTGTGATGCCATCAGGGCCTCTGTCTGCACCACGTCTACGCCAAGCGTCTGATTCAGTTTGAGTTTGTGGAGTGCGGCAGAGTTTCCCCTTCATGTCTGCCTGTCACAGGGACCGCCGCATGGGACGCGGACGGCATGGAAAGTGTGAATATCAACCGGAGGTTGGGACAGTAGTGTGTCTGGATGCTTTCAAAGGACAATTCATAAGCTGAAAGCTTAGAACACAAAGGCAGCTGTGATGTGGAGACTTTGAGATAATGTCTCTGAAGAACTATGAAGTCTGTCATTTGGCTCTTTAGAGAAAAAAATACACAATCTGCTAAGCAACAGATGGGAGAACTAACTTTATGATTTGTTGGAACTTAGCGATTATTTATCTGGAACTCTACAGTGGCTAATTAAATAATAAATTGATTAATTAAAATAATGATGCGCACTTAAAAAATATCTAATGTATATATCTAAAAAATATCTAAAAATATCTATCTAATGATCTGGGCACAGCCTGTCTGTCTGTCTGTCTGTCTGTCTGTCTGTCTGTCTGTCTGTCTGTCTGTCTGCCTGTCTGTCTTTGTGTGTGTGTGTTAATGCATGCATGTATGTTTGTGTGTGTGTGGTGTGTGTGCATGCGTGAGTGTGTGCGTCTGTCTGTGTGTGTGCGTGTTATTGCATGCATGTGTGTGTGTGTGTGTGTGTGTGTGTGTGTGTGTGTGTGTGTGTGTGTGTGTGTGTGTGTGTGTGTGTGTGTGTGTGTGTGTGTGTGTGTGTGTGTGTGTGTGTGTGTGTGTGTGTGCGCGAATCAGTGCTGGCATCGGAGCATACCGGCCACAACACTGGGACCCTTGTGAGGATGCATTATTCAGACAGCTTCCCAAGTTCCCAACAAGTGCGCACCGCTGGCCCACTCGTATGACATGTTACCGGGCAGCTGGCGCTGCCCTACGCCATAAGCCGGCCTTCTCTTCTGGCCAGGGGCTCCACACAGCTTCACCACTGCCTCAATAGATTCAATTAAATGTATGGGCTAACATAAGCTTTGTGTTTAGCCAATTAGTGTCTGTGTTGGGAAGTTGATACACAGGATTTACTCGGGATATGTGTGTGTGTGTGTGTGTGTGTGTGTGTGTGTGTGTGTGTGTGTGTGTGTGTGTGTGTGTGTGTGTGTGTGTGTGTGTGTGTGTGTGTGTGTGTGTGTGTGTGTGTGTGTGTTTTGAAGCAGGACGTGCAGTACAATGTAAAGTCTGGGAGGTCCAGGAAGGAAGGAAATCCTGCACACAAAATGGCCACGCCGAGTCGAAAAGAAAGGAACTCTGTTTGATTGTAAAGGCTACGAAATGGACTTCAGCGAACATTGTACACTGAGCATTGGGTAAACCTGTGGCCACATCTTGAGCACAAAATAAACAGTATTTTAAGTCTGTTGACAAGCTTTTTCAGAAACAATCTCTGAAACACTTGAACTAATCTTCCTACAAATGTCTCTTAATACCATTAAGATATTCCATCATAGTCCAAAAAGGGTATGCAATTCAATCAATCTGCATGGAATGTGTCTCACTCTAAGAGGGTTCTTCCAATCATTGAAACTACTTTGGCATTCTGCTAAATAGTGAGGGGGCTGAAGGAAACTCTCATTCAGTCTTTGTAATTGAAATGGGACTCACAGAGGCAGATCACACTGAAAGCTCATTGGAAAGGGATTCTAATACGACAAACTAATCCAACTCAATCAGGCGCATTACACACGCGCTTAAACAGAATCACACAGCGCACCTTTCCTCGCACACTCATGCATTAAGCACATGCCCTGACATACACATGCACGCACACAACCGCACAGAAGAGCCCACCGAAACAGACACACAATCAGCCACGCGAATACAAACACCACCATCGCATGTGTAGGATGTGGACACACTCAACAGCTAGGCCACTGAATTAGGTGTCACAAAAACGACAACGGCAATTACATCCTCGTGAACAGGGTAGTATAAAAAGAAGTCTGTCTGCCGGTCGGAGTGTGTAATTAAAACACCAGCGAGAAATCCCTTCAGAGTTCACTTACTTAGGAACAGAGAAGACCTCTTCAGTCTTAAACAGAGAGAGAGAGAGAGAGAGAGAGAGAGAGAGAAAGAGAGAGAGGGAGAGGGAGAGGGAGAGAGAGAGAGAGAGAGAGAGAGAGAGAGAGAGAGAGAGCTTTAATCTTTAGCGGAGAGGGCTCTCTTCAGCCTTAAACAGAGAGAGAGCTCAGCTTCATTTCAACCAATTAAAAAGCCAATATGAGATTCTCCCGTTCTTCTATTTCTTCCTCATTTAACCTTTTGCACAGTTTCCTTCTGTCAAGTTGACACCATTTGTATCTCTCTCCCACATGTTCACACTCGGAAATCTACACCCACGATATGGACGGAAAGCCAATATATATTAGAGGGTGACCGGGATGAAACTGTGTTGATAAAGACTGCTCTAGAAAACCTCCAATCAGTGACTCTCACTGTGTTCAGGTTAACGAGAAACGGGAGAAAAAGACAGCACAGCGCTGGTTAGATGAGCTATGGTCATTATCCTTTCTGCTGCATCAGTGTGGGCGAGTGTTGGTCTTTGAGGGGAGGGTGGAGGGGAGATGGGGGTGGGGGTTGGGGTGGTGTTGCATGGGTTGGGTTTGCTAAACTTGTTGGCAGCAAGGCGTTGAGAGTAATGGACAGAACATATGCAGCTACCTTAGGGAGGCAGGGGAGGAAATAAAAACAAAGAGAGAGGGAGGAGGGAGGGGGAGGGGGAGGGTGAAGGGGAGAAAGGGGGAGAGAGGCAGAGAAGAAATAAGGGGGTGGGGGGATAGACAGTGGTTCAAGCGCAACAACAACAAAAACAACAACATCATCAAAAGTGATTTAGCGGGTGCTTTTGTCCAAAATGTCCGACCAAATAATATGTGAGAGCTGTGCGCGGATGTGATTGGGTAGAGAGCTGCAGGGGAGAGAGGGAGCGTTAGATACAGTAGGTTGATGCGTAGGGGCTATCTCAGTTCAGAGACCGAGAGGGGTTATAGCAACCATGCCAGCAGAGGGTCGTGGGCTGGGGAGCCTGCAGCGTTCAATGCCGGCCTGTTGGAGGCAGCTGGGAGGGTTTGATTCATGGTCCCATTATCTCGAGCCATGTAGCCTGTGCAGACGCATGGGTCTGAAACTAAAAGGCATATTGTATAAGTGCATGTGGGAAAGGAGGCAGGCCCCCATGCACTGACTAATACTGTCCTGGGAAGGTTTCAGCAGTTGTAGGTCAGTATATAGGCTTTGTGTGTTGCTTGCTGTTGTTGTTGCTGTTGTTGTGGTGGGAGCCTGTGCAGTGTGTGTGTGTGCGTTCGTGCGTGGGTGCGTGCGTGCGTGCGTGCGTGCGTGTGTATGTGTGTGATATTGCATGCGTATATGAATGAATGTGTTCACTCAACTGTCTGGTGTGTGTGTGTGCGCGCATTTGTGTGTGTTTGTGTGTGTGTGTGTGCGCGTGTGTGTGGGCATGTGCTTCTGCGCATGCATGTGCGTGTATGCATACATGTGTTTGCTCAGTCGCGTCGATCGTGTCTGTGTGAGTGTGGTGTGTGTGTGTGCATGTACGCATGCGCGTGTGCATGCATGCGTGTGTGCGTGAAAGTGTTCGCTCAGCTGTGTGTGTGTGTGTGTTTGCGTGCGTGCGTGCGTGCGTGCGTGCACCAGGACACGGCCTATGGTGAGCCCCTTACGGTTGTGTGTTTCCATCTGAACTGCGGCGGTCTTGAGATTACTAGACAGGAAAGGGAAGAGGACGGGACCCTTCAGGTCATCAACACCCCCCCCCCACACACACACACACACACACACTGAGGATACGGTCTACCCTCCCCTCTCCCCCAAGCCCCCAGCCTATGCAAACTCACCCCCTTCTGAGACCACCACCGGTAATGTATCAGAGGAAAAAGCAACCACACACACACACATTTACACAAGAGACCTTAGCCTCAATGTAAACAATCACAAAACGATGACCAATTAAACACTGATACACACATCACAGAAACACACACACACACACACACACACACAGGGTTCTGACCAACACCATGGGTTTTAGAGCAACTCTATTTTCGCTGCATTTAGCACAATTCCTCTGCTCTCTTTCCATCACCCTCATTTGACAGCTCCGAGGGATTTACTGCGACCACCAACACGTAAAGTCTCAGACGTGCTTCTGTACCAGCAGGTCTGTGGATATGAGCATGTTAAAGCCTCACAGACAAGCACATGGGCTGGGTAGCATGTGACTAACATTTACTCCACACATAAAGTCATTTACTGGCAGGGAATTTTCCCTTTCAGACATTGCAATTCTCCTAGAGGTTCAAAACTGGTAGCACAACTTAGGGATACCCAGGGAGCTACTTCTAAAAGTATTTTTAAGGACAATTTTAAGGAGCATTAGTTTTCAGGAGTTTGTCTCGAAACCGAACATCTCTGGGTTCAAACACTGAATGTCTGTCATCTACTGGTAGGCTGAACCTGCTAAAATGCTGTACCGCGAGCTACTCCTTAATGACACATATCCAACTCACTGAGGATAAAAGTGTCTGCGACATGACTAAATAGTAACAGATTCTGCGTTGTACCCTTCCTTACAGATTATTTTAAAATCCTTCCTTGCATGGAGATGCATTACGATTCTTAGGGTGTGCTGCGCATTTACCCAGAATAATACCCACCTCTGTGTCGCTAGGCAATGCAAATTACATGAATACTAGGTTACATTTACATGACAGCATGCTTCGTGAACACTACGGAATCATTACCATGTGATCCATGCAAATTATCCATACACGATATATTCATACATATGTATGTGTCAAAATAATTGATAAGAAACCAAAAACACAAAGACAGCATGTGGAGGCAAGAACTAAATCGATAGGCTATTTAATCCAGTGGGGTGGTAGACGGGGGAGTTCGGACGTGAGGTCGGGTGTGATTTCACCGCGGGTTCAGGAAAGGAAAGTATCTGAGGGAACACTTGAGGCTCAGAGGAACCCTGGATCATATATTAGCCGGAGCTATTTCTCCCCTCCAGAATCAGGCCATGGAAGGATTTTACCATCCCTCCCCTGGGCGCTTATCTCACAACTCGTTCTCTAAACCCTGCACTCGTTCCATCTGCGGTGTTGATGATGATAATGGCCGAGTCTCAGCGATGCTATGCAGGTCGACACCGCGGGGAGATGAGATGGAGGAAGAAAAAAGCCTCATGTGAAAAGTGTTCCGAGTATCTTGAGATTTGTTCCTCTCCGCGAGACATTTCTAAGAGTGAGTGTCATTTTGTTGGCCCGTGACGGGCCAAGATAAACACCAGTGTCCGTCGGAGCCTTCTATCTCTGGCTGTAGTGGGCCATTATGTAAGATGGGCCTTGGAAATCTCGGCGACATTATCCCTGCGAGGTTTCCCTCTGCCTGACAAACCCCTGAAGAGGCACCGACTTAAACATCTCAGTGGCACCTGAAGAAAGTTCTGGGTAACTTTT